>NC_133618.1:292898169-292995669 GCF_048593235.1 Sminthopsis crassicaudata
TGATTCACATCTTACTTGGGCAAGTTATTCTCAAGGCCTCAGTTTCTTCCTTTGTCAAATAGAATTTGGGATGTTCTCTAAATATCTTTCCCATTTTGAAATTGTGTTCTAAGGTTATTTCCTACACTAACATTCAGTGTTTTGTGGTTTGATGTTCTATTTCCTAAAAGTCCTTTTTAGCGCTGATACTTTAGTACTCAGTTTTATAATTTTGGAGAAATTTGTTCTCTAACTTGAAAAAAAAAATTTTTTTTGGTCTGAAGGTTTTTTGAGTTCCTAATTTTCTGCCTTCTGCCTTCTTCTTTCCAACCTACTCCTCACCCATCCACCATGGAAAAGGCAAACAAATCTGATACACGTTATATAGTTCTAGTCATGCAAAATAAATTTCAATGTAACATGCTGTGAAAGAAAACACAGATTAAAAAAAACCCAAGAAAATTAAAGTAAAATTATCCTCTAATCTACATTCATATTGTAGTAAACTGTTCTTTTTTCTAGTGAACCTTTCATAAGTCCTTCAAAATTATCTTGGATCATTGTATTGCTGAGAAAAAGTGATTCATAATTGATAGTTTTATAGTATTGCTGTTACTGCCTACCATGTTCTGGTTTTGCTTATTTCACTTTGCATTTGCTTATTGCAAATCTTTCCAGGTTTATCTGAGAGCATCCAGCTCATCATTTCGTACAGCAGTATTCATTCCATCACAATCATACATAACACCTTGGTCAGCCATTCTCCAATTAATGGGTATCCCCTCGATTTTTACTTCTTTACCACCACAAAAAGAGCTGCTGTAAATATTTTTGTACACATAGTTGCTTTTCCTTTTTTCTAACAGTAGTATTGCTGGGTCAAAGCATATATATGTTTTGTAGCTCTTTGAGCATAGTTCCAAATTATTCTCCAAAATGGTTAGATCAGTTCATAATTCTGCCAACAGTGTGTTAGTGTTTAATTTTTCTATATCCCCTCCAGCATTTGTCTTTTCTGTCATATTAATCTATCTCATAATATGGTATCTCAGTTGTTTTAATTTGCATTTTTCTAATCAATACTGTTTAGACCATTTTTTTCCCCATTAGATTGTAGATAGCTGTGATAACTTTGAAAACTGTCTCTTCATATCCTTTGACCAATTTTATCAATTGAGGAATGGCTCTTGTTTCTATGAATTTGACTCAGTTTTCTATGTATTTGAGAATTGAGGTCTTTAGAGAATAAAAATTCACATGCTCCTGACTCCCATGTCTGCCATTTCACCCTTCACTGATAGGGTTTTTTCATGCTTTTTTTATGTCAGATAATTTATCCCATTCTATCTTTCTCTTTTATCTTTTAGTAGTTTTTCTAATTGTCCTAATAATGAGAAAGTTTTTAGGATTTACAATATCATTTTCCCTTGTAGGAATGTAAACAGTTTAACCTTATTAAAGACCTTTATTTCTCTTTCCTTTTTACCTTTTAAATTTCATGAGTTTTGTACTTGAAAATCCAATTTGCTATTTAAAATAGTTCTGGTCTTTTTATCAGGAATGCTTGAAAGTGTTTGATTCCATTAATTTCTATTTTTTCCTCTGAAGGATTTGCTGGGTAAGTGATTCTTGGTTGTAATCTTATCTTTGGAATATCATATTCCAAGCATTTGGATTCTTTAATGTAGAAATTGCTAAATCTTACGTTATCTTGAGTATGACTCCGTGATATTTCAATTGTTTCTTCTTATCTGTTTGCAATATTTTCTTATTGATCTGGAAGCTCTGGAATTTGAATATAATATTCCTGGGAAGTTTTTGTTTTGGGATTTCTTAGGGGTTGATTAATGGATTCTTTCAGTTTCTCTATTACTCTCTGGTTCTAGATTATCAGAGCAGTATTTTTTTGATAGTTTCTTGATGACTAGGGTTTTTTTTTTTTTTTTTTTTTAACATGTCTTTCAGAGAGTCCAATAATTCTTAAATTACTGTTGGGTCAGTTGCTTTTCCATAAGATATTTTACATTTTCTTCTATTTTTTCATTCTTTTGATTGTTCTTTTGTATTTCTTGTTATTTTTTTTATATGAAATCATTAGCTTCTACTTGTCCAATTCTAATTTTTAAGGAAATTTTTTTTCTTCAGGTGGCTTTTGTACTTCCTTTTCCATTTGGTTTAAAACCAAATGGAAAGTCATTCTTCTCTTCATTGGATTTTTGTGCCTCTTTTATCATTTGTGCTATTCTGTTTTTTAAGGTGTTCATTTTTTTATGTGTGCCTTTATTAAGTTTTTGACTCTATCACTCTCTCTCTTTCCATTTTTTTTTCTCTATCTCTTTTAACTTGATTTTTAAAAAATACTTTTTGAGGTTTCCATGGCCTGGAGACAATTCTCACATTCTCTCTCTTACACACACACAAAAACACACACACACACACAAACACATACACACACAGGCATGTACTCATGCATACTTTTTTTTTTTGTCTTGGATGTAAGAGTTTTCAATTTGTTGTCTTCTTTGGAGTTTGTATTTTGATCTTCCTTATCACTGTAATAACGTTCTATAGTCAGCATCATTTTCTGCTGTTTGCTAATTTTTCCATTCTATTTCTTGACTTTTAACTTTATAGTAAAATAGGCTCTGCTTCCAGGATGAAGGGTGCACTGTCCCACACGAGATTTTTGTTCAGCTGTTTTCAGAGGTCATTCTGGGAAACTTTTTTAAGTTTTTAGGTATTCCAAAGTAGTTTGTGTTTACTTCCTACTTTTCTATACTGTGGACTGATCTGTGGGCTACCATATGTACTCTTTCCCACACTGGAACTGTGAAAGAGTCTGAGCTCCCCTGTAGCTGCCAGCTTTGGTGTGCTGGTGCTCCTTCCCCTGAGAGTAAGAACCAGGACTATAACTGAGATGCAGGTGTGAGCCTGGTGCCAGTAAAGAGACCCCTGTAATCTTCTGCTCAGTTGTCTGATCCTTTTGCCATGTTTTGGCTGAGAGGTCTCGCCACTGATTCAGTCACCCTCAAGATCTATTCCTGGTTTCCTTAGGTCCCCTCTGTGCTGGTACAGCCTGCATTAAATTGTTCTTATCTCTTACCCTAGTGTGACAGACTTTTGCTGCTGACCTTCTAAGTTGTCTCAGGTTAATAAATTGTTTTACCCTTTCCTTTTATGTCATATGCCAATCTAGAATTTGTTCTGCGGTATTATTTAAGGTTTTTTAGAGGAGGTTGGGGGAGAGTTTCACGCAAGTCTGCCTTGGTTTCTACCATCTAGGCTCCCTAGAAGGAATTTTTTTCTATAGTGTATTATTTTTCCAAATACATGTAAAGATAGTTTTCAACATTCATTTTGTTAAACTTTGTGATCCTAACTCTTTTCTCCTCTCCCTTCTTCCCTTCCCAAAACAGCAATCAATTTGATATAGGTTAAACATGTACAATTCTTTTAAATATATTTCCATATTTATCATGTTGTGCAAGAAAAATCAGATCAAAAGGGAAAAAGTGATGAGAAAAAAGTAAAAGAAACAACAATAAAAAGGTGAAAATACTATGTCTCTCCAAAGAGAGACATACATCTCTCTGGATGCAAATGGCATTTTCCATCACAAGTCTATTGGAATTGCCTTGAATTACCCCATTGTTGTAAAGAGTCAAATACATCATAGTTGATCATCACATAATCTTGTTACTGTATAAAACATTCTCTTGGTTCTGCTCACTTTACTCAGTATCAGTTCATGTAAGTCTTTTAGAACTTCTGAAATATTAGCCTACTCATTATTTCTTATAGAACAATAATATTACATAACATTCATTACACCATAACTTATTCAGGCATTCTCTGGGCATCCACTAAGTTTCCAATTTCTTGCCACTACAGAAAGGGCTACCACAAACATTTTTGCAACATATGGGTCTTTTTCCCTTTTTTATAACCTCTTTGGAATTCAAACCCAGTGGAGACATTGCTGGATCAAAGGGTATGCACAGTTTGATAACCCATTAAGCATAGTTCCAAATTGCTCTCTAGAATGGTTGGATCAGTTCACAATCAGTTCACAACTCCACCAACAATGCATTAGTGTCCCAGTTTTCCCACACCTTGTCCAACATTTATCATTATCTTTTGCTGTCATCTTAGCCAATCTGAGAGGTATGAAGTGATATGTCATTTGCATTTCTCTAATTAAGAATGATTTAGGGCATTTTTTTCATATGCCTAGAAATGACTTTAACTTGTTCATCTGATAATTGTCTATTCACATCTTTTGGCCATTTTTCAATTGGAGAATGACTTGTATTCTTATAAATTTGGAACAGTTTTCTTTATATTTTAGAAATGTGGCCTCTATTAGAAACACTGATTATAAATTTTTCCCCCTTACTTTCTGCTTTCCTCTAGAAGGAAATTTTTATAAGAAATTTGTGGTAAAGTATAGAGGCAAAGTATAAAAACACATATGGAAGCATAGCTTTCTATATTGTGACATTTTTTTTTCTTATAAATAGTAATTTACTTAGAAAAGCTTTTTAATATACAAAGTGACCTTAACCTTGTAAGAACTCAATGTTCTGCACTCACTATTCACCATCATGCTTGACATCTGTAGTTAGAAATACATTTATTTTGATATTATCTCAGTATAACCTTCTTTATAAAGGGGCCTTAGTTTCTTCTGTTGAGCACTGAGGGAAGCTAGTATAGGTGTTCTTTTAAGTTGCTTTAACCTCAAATTTTCTTTAGTTCTTTACTTTGTCCTAACCCATGCTTATAAAATATTATTTCTAGCCATTGCATTTTAATTTCCTAAATAATACCATTGTCATAGATTTATTAACTTATAATTTGACATTATATTTGACAATAATTATAGTAATCATTTTTCATATGATTATATGGAGGCAGAGATCTATATGGGAAATCTTGGATTTTTTTTTCAAGTTTTGCAAATCCAGTATAGGCAAGAAGGAAGGGTAATATGCCATAAGTATTTCTTCTTTGCTTCTGAATTCTTTCATTTATTTATTTGTTCATTCATTTTTGGTGGTTGGCTGAATCTTATTTCAACATTTGGGAACTTTGAAGAGGCTTGAAGATTAGTAGCAATTGATAGTAAACTAGAGATCAGTAAATAATTCATCTGCAAGCATCATGTCTTGTTTCCTATTCAAATAATACAAGATCAAAAATCTACATTATAGAGTGACTTTTGCTTAGATAAGGGACAAAATACATGTTCAGGACACAGAGAAAACTCAATAAAACTAGCTAGAAAAAACACTGCTGGATAAGGCATTTGAATATAACTTTTGTTTTCATAAATTCTTCTTTGAAAAACCATTTTTTTAATAAGTGGGTTTTTCTAATTATCCACTTATGGTCACTATTTCATTCATATGAAATGTCTTAAACATATATCTAATAGAAGAATGTATTAGTGGAAAAGACTTGGTGATCCACAAATTGATTCTAATAGTCAAAAAAAATTGGGTGTAATTTTATAAATCCCTCTTTTTTGGCTCTCTATACTGAACTTAGAGTAAGCAAATTTTATTAGGTAAGTTTTTCCACTCTTGGTTCCAGATTCTTGAGCCATTGTTTAATTGAGTGTGATGCACTGATGCACTGGCATTGGCCTAGTGGGGATAGAGGGATGGATTTGGAGTCAGAGGTTTGAAGTGCCCACTCCATTGCTTGCTAGGTGATGATGTTAAGATAATGTGTTTTTTTTTTGGTTTTTTTTTGTTTTGTTTTGTTTTTTAATTGCCATATTTTCCAGAAATACTGGACCAGAGTAGGAGGCCCTGACAAAGGTGCCCCTGAGATCCCAGTAGATAAGTGGGCCATACTATCTTCTAAGTCTAGTGGTTAACAAGGGAAAGAAATGGATTTTCACCATCACTAGCTCCTCTTCTTTGGGAGGGGTTTTGTTCTTTCCCACCTTCACTTCTCTCCCCCCACTCCATGCCATATGTTTACTCTTTTTTCCTTTGTCCCACTCTAGTAAATATGCAAACTTCTTCAGATTGTGAACTCTTTTGGTTCCACATCCATATCCATTTCCGTAATAATAAAGCTAGTTTTCACAATGAATTTTGTGAAGTTGTGATTGCTTGTTAACAATCTTAGTCAGGTTGTTTAACTTGGCAAATTTGTGTTTTTCTCTATCAAATGAGGAAATTGCACTAGATGGCCTCTAAGTTCCCTTCTAGCTCTGACTTTAGTAGAACTAGCTCTTAATTATTTAGAGGTAGTTCTTCATCTCGACCCCATTCCCTCATTTATAGATTATACAGCACCATGTAAAAAAAGTTTCAGGCTGCTCTTTGTTTGACTTGGACAGTACTCATGTGTCTTCTTCATCAGAAGGGTAGGGTAACGTAGAAAAAAGTGGTATTGCTTTCCAGGAACTCTTTTAGGCACATCTGTGCATTTGTGCATTGTACCTGGCTCAGATGGAATATGAACTACATACATACGTGGAATTAACAGACACTATGATATCTCACCATTAAAATAAATGTGCAGTGTTTCTGATGATGGAGTTACATTGTAGCAGAAGCTATATTACATGGAAATTATAATTGGATATTTGACATTTTTTGTAAAAATTATACAAAGCCCAGCATTTGGAGGGATTTTATAAATTTTATAAAAAAGGGTTTAATAAATGCAAACATTCCTTAAAGGAAAAAACCCAATTATCCAGAGTTTATTGCTTAACCAAAAACTTTGCAAATTCCAAGTCCTGTTATATGCCATTCATACCCCTCTTTTTACCCTCAAAAAAGTTTTATTGATGCCTTTTGTTCTATATTAATCTTTTCTGGTTCTTCCCAGGCAGCTTTCCTTTGTGACTAAGGAAAACAGTTTTACAGAACTAACTAAAACAGCTACCACTCTGAATGCAACATTCCACAGCTATAATCCCTGCTTCTCAAAGAAAATGAGAGAGGTTCATTTTGTCATCTTTTCTTGAGCCAAGATTTGACCTTTCTCTTTTATCCCATAAAATTTTTTCTAACACTTTGTATGGCAGAGTGTTCACTTCAACATCTCAAATTTATAATAGGATTTCTGAAATATAAAAGCACAGTCATGTTTTCATATCTATGATATCATTTCTCTTTAAACCTATGTAAGAATCAAAAATACTTATATTTAGTACCTAATTCTAGAGTAACTAAGAGTAATTCTTATTTTATTACTTCATAAGATAAAACTTCAGGCTTGATCTCTCTGACTCACCAACTTGCTCAGGCAAATATTCTTCTTTTACTCCAGGGGAAATCTTTTTTAAAATTTTTTTAAAAAATCTGACTGGTAACCTTCACTTAGCTACCATTAAGGCCTTTTAGAGAGCTTCAGAAAAAAAAAAAGGAAAGGAAATTACTAAATTAAAAGTGTTATAGAGTCTGGAAATGCAAGTAATGAAAGTTGGAAAGTAGATACTAGTGTTACCCTTTGGTTTCTCTTCTATGATCCTGAACAAAAATTGAATTAAAGTTTTTCCTTTTAGTTCAGGAATTTAAAGTTCAGTCTGACACATAATGCAGATTAAAGTGCTGGCTGCAAGTTTAATTGAATTGTATTGTCCCCAAAGTAAAAGAGTCTATTAAGAAATGATCTTGATTACTGAATTTTTCTTTCTTTTTTTTTAATTTTTATTTCCTATTAATTTTATAATTATAACATTTTTTTGACAGTACATATGCATAGGTAATTTTTTACAACTTTATCCCTTGTACTCCCTTCTGTTCCAAATTTTTCCCCTCCTTCCCTCCACCCCCTCCTCTAGATGGCAGGCATTCCCATACATATTAAATATGTTATAGTATATCCTACGTACAATATATATGTGCAGAACCGAATGTTGTTGTTGTTGTTGTTGTTGCAAAGGAAGAATTGGTTTCGGAAGGTAAAAATAATCTGGGGAGAAAAACAAAAACAATGCTCACAGTTTACACTCATTTCCCAGTGTTCCTTTTCTGGGTATAGCTGATTCTGTCCATCATTGATCAATTGGAATTGGATTAGCTCTTCTCTATGTTGAAGATCTCCACTTCCATCAGAATACACCCTCATACAGTATCATTGTTGAAGTGTATAATGATCCCCTAGTTCTGCTCGTTTCACTCAGTATCAGTTGATGTAAGTCTCTCCAAGCCTCTCTGTATTCATCCTTCTGGTCATTCTTACAAAACAATAATATACATATACCATAATTTACCCAACCATTCTCCAATTAATGGGCATCTGTTCATTTTCCAGTTTCTAGCCACTACGAAAAGGGCTGCCACAAATATTTTGGCACATACAGATCCCTTTCCCTTCTTTAGTATTTCCTTGGGATATAAGCCCAGTAGTAGCACTGCTGGATCAAAGGGTATGCACAGTTTGATAACTTTTTGGGTATAATTCCAGATTGCTCTCCAGAATGGTTGGATTCTTTCACAACTCCACCAACAATGCATCAGTGTCCCAGTTTGCCCACAGCCCTTCCAACATTCATCATTATTTGTTCCTGTCATCTTAGCCAATCTGACAGGTGTGTAGTGGTATCTCAGAGTTGTCTTAATTTGCATTTCTCTTATCAATAGTGATTTGGAACACTCTTTCATATGAGTGGAAATAGTTTCAATTTCATCATCTGAAAATTGTTCATATCCTTTGACCATTTATCAATTGGAGAATGGCTTGATTTCTTATAAATTAGAGTCAATTCTCTGTATATTTTGGAGATGAGGCCTTTATCAGAACCTTTAACTGTAAAAATGTTTTCCCAATTTGTTACTTTCCTTCTAATCTTGTTTGCATTAGTTTTGTTTGTACAAAAGCTTTTTAATTTGGCATAATCAAAATGTTCTATTTTGTGATCAATAATGATCTCTAGTTCTCCTTTGGTCACAAATTCCTTCCTCCTCCACAAGTCTGAGAGGTAAACTATCCTATGTTACTCTAATTTATTTATGATTTCATTCTTTATGCCTAAATCATGGACCCATTTTGATCTTATCTTAGTATGTGGTGTTAAATGTGGGTCCATACCTAGTTTCTGCCATACTAATTTCCAGTTTTCCCAGCAGTTTTTGTCAAATAATGAATTCTTATCCCAAAAGTTGGGATCTTTGGGTTTGTCAAACACTAGATTGCTATTTTTATTCACTATCTTGCCCTGTGAACCTAACCTATTCCACTGATCAACTAGTCTATTTCTTAGCCAATACTAAATGGTTTTGGTGACTGTTGCTTTATAATATAGTTCTAGATCAGGTACAGCTAGGCCACCTTCATTTGATTTTTTTTCATTACTTCCCTTGAAATTCTTGACTTTTTGTTCTTCCATATAAATTTTGTTGTTATTTTTTCTAGGTTATTAAAATAGTTTCTTGGGAGTCTGATCAGTATAGCACGAAATAGATAGATATGTTTAAGGAGTATTGTCATCTTGATTATATTTGCTGGGCCTATCCAAGAGCACTTAATGTCTTTCCAATTATTTAAATCTGACTTTATTTTTGTGGCAAGTGTTTTGTAATTTTGCTCATATAATTCCTGACTTTCCTTTGGTAGATATATTCCCAAATGTTTTATACTATCGACCGTTATTTTGAATAGAATTTCTCTTTGTATCTCTTGCTATTGGATTGTGTTGGTGATGCATAAAAATGGTGAGGATTTATATGGATTTATTTTGTATCCTGCAACTTTGCTAAAGTTCTGAATTATTTCTAATAGCTTTTTATCAGAGTCTTTGGGGTTCTCTAAGTATACCATCATGTCATCTGCAAAGAGCGATAGTTTGATTTCCTCATTTCCTACTCTAATTCCTTGAATCTTTTTCTCAGCTCTTATTGAATTTTTCTAGACTACGAAAGATAAAGTCCCCATTTGTTGTTTTTCATCCACAAAAAAGGAAGAAAATAAGGATATTTTTATATGCCCACAGTTTGTATGCATAGGAGGCATGTTACTTTATGTAGTAATATTTTATAGGTAGGTAAATTTCTCTATAAAAAGGCCATGTACATATATGGCATGCTTTTGTAAGTTGTCTAGTTCTTTCCCATTAACATACATGCATGCCATGAGATATTATTCCCAAAGAAGTCAATGAATTTCAAACATTCTCTTGCTTGTATTGTGGATGTAGAAGTTTCCACTGATATTTCTTCTCTGTTTATAACAGTGCATGTTTACATTATTATAACATGGCTTTGTTAAGGTTCATGTTTTGTTTTGTTTTGGCAGCATTTTTTGTCCCCAGGAGAATACTGAGGAAGCCCTATTATTGTTGCTGATCAGTGAATCAATGGTAAGTGCAATACAGAAAATTTATTTCTTCTTCATTAGGCTTTCCCATTGGCCAGAGTGCTGGTCCTTTGGTCAGATGACTTAGGAGGGCTGTGATTCCTAGAGGGAGTAGTTCATATTGTTATCTCTGGGAAGGTGCAATTATTAGCACTGAGACATCAGTACAGTCTGTTTTTAAACTGTGACCCTTTTATTGTTCAGACTCACTGTTTTTGTCCTGGTCAGACTGTGATGACATGGGATGCAGAATTTCTTCTTAAATCCTGATATCAACAATAAGCTGGACTAGATCCATGGCAAAATTACACTTATGCGTGTCCTTCCAAACAATATATCATACACCCTTTTTTATATAGAACTGTAATTAGATGACTGTATCAAGAATCACCTTCAATAGGAAGTCACAGAAGGATGATTGTGAGGGAAGAGAATTATGTGCAAATAGTGAGGGGACACTCTTACCCATTTTGTCTTAGTAATTGAGCAGTTTGGGGTCAGTTCTGTGTTTATGAACCTGATATTATTTGAGCATTGGCTGACTGGAATCTCTCTGTTAGCCAGCTGCTTTCCTGTGTAATGGTTAGGCTATCTATCACACAGGCTTCCTCCAGAAAAGAGGCCTTCCTTGAGAGGAAGGCCTTGGTATATTGGAACTTAAGAATAACCAGGAGGTTGTGAATGTAATCATTGTCAGATTGTGGAGATGGTGTAGTGAAGAGAGAGTGGAATCTGGACTCAAAAAGATTTGAGTTTAAATCCATCCTCAGCCACTTATAGCTGTGTGACCTGAAGTCATTTAATCCTGTTTGCCACAGTGTCTGCATTGGTAAAGTAGGGATAATAACAGCACCCCCCACTCAGGGTTGTTGTCAGGATCAAATAAGTTAATATTTGAAAAGCACTTAGAACAATGCCTGGCACTTAGTAGACACTATGTAAATGCTAGCTGTCATCATCATCAATCATCATCATCATCATCATCATACCTTGGAAATCTAAGTATTGACAAGTACATAAAGTTTAAATAAAAGTGTTTTTTTTTCATTCCTCAGCATATTCTGTTATTGCCATTTTGTAATATAGTGAAACTATAATTTTTGTAATATATAGAAACTTTTTTTGCTGTTAACTCATGTCAGTCATGTCTGACTCTTTGTGTCCCTATTTGGGGTTTTCTTGGCAATGATACTAGAATGGTGGTAGGATTCTTACAAGGTACTTATGCACTTAGTTTACACCTTTAAAGGAGTTCAAAACTTTAAAGAAGTTTACACCTTTAAAGGAGTTCGCTCATTGGTCTTTTAAGGAGCTCCCACAAGCCCAGGGAATAACCACAAGCCCATTCTCTGGGAGGATATAGAGAGTCAGGATTCATTGGGGAGGAGTCAAGATGTCATTCCCACGTCTACCTTCGTGCTGGCTGGAGGCTTTGGATTCTGAGGGAACTAGAGACTAAAGCGGCTGGAGACATTCTGACAAGAGGAACCAAGGAGAGAGATAGGCCTCTACTAAAGCTAAGCGGGCCCCAGGAAAAGATTCAGGATTTTGAAGATCACAATATAAGATCTAGACTTTAACTCCTGGCTGCATTTTGGGATTACTGAACTGAAAGGAAGGCTGCCTCCAGAAGCTCCCCAAGAAACCTGCCCCTAAGAGAATGATCACAATCTAGAGAAACAGAACATCACAGAATGGTTTGCCATTTTCTTCTTGAGCTCATTTTACAGGAAACTGAGGCAGACAGGCTTAAGTGACTTGCCCAGCATCATACAGAAGGATCTGAGGACAGATTTGAATGCATGAAGATTTGAACTAGGAAGATGACTTCAGGCCTGATGCTCTATCTGTGTTATTGAGCTTCCTCTAATATGGAACTAGTTTGATCTTGTAATTAAAAGTGATGTTTCGAACATTGGTTAATTTGAACTTAGAAATAATATTGGACTATGATCCATGATGGTGGGTATCCTTGGTATCTTGAAGAAAGAGAGCCAATTTTGGTGTTAGGTCTTTGTTTGAATCCTGGCTTTGCCACTTAAACCTATGGGCCTGACTTCTATCTCTGGGCCTTAATTATCATTGATAAAATAAGAGCCTTCTGTTAAGTGATCCTCTGCACTCATTCTAACTATTTATTCTGTTTTATAAGTGATATTATTGTGTATAATCAACTAGTATTTAATAAGAGCCCACTATGTCAGTCAGTCCATCAACAAATCTTTATTAAGTGCTTATTAATTTGCCATGCACTGTTCTGTGTGTCAGAAATACAAGGAAAGTTAAAAGTCTGTTCCTACCCTGAAAGAGCATAGAGTCTAATAAGGGAGACACCAGACAAACAACTCTGTATGAGAGATCGTCAGGATACAGTGCAGGTAAGAGGCAGAGGAAAGATACTAATACCCTGGGGGGTTGAGAGAGACTTCGTGCCAAAGGTGGGACTTTTGTAGGTTTTTGAAGAGATCCAGAGATGCCTGGAGGTGGGGATGAGGAGGGAGAGTGCTCGTTTGTGCTCTAAGAATAATGGGAGTACCATCCTTCTTCCCCCTTCATGGTGTATCGTCATAAAAGGTCAGAGTTCTAAAGGACCTCCGGAGCTTCTTCACCTGGGGAGGGTTTAGGGGAAAGTCTTTATTTCAATATAATTGGTTTCTGTGGTAATCCTAGATACTTTATTTTATAATTTAAAAAATGTCTATAGAGAAGGGGTCCAGAGGCTTCACTGGGCTGCTAAACCCTGTCAGTGAGTTACGGGGCAGTCTACTCTGCTTGTGGGAGCACTGCTCTTGATGGGACAGGTGGATGAGGATGGTCTGTTCCCACAGCCACCCAGGTGACCATGGAAGGCACTGTGCAGTGCCTAGAGCTTGCTGGACAGCGAGATGCCAACACCATCCATGCTGTCCTAGGCATCAGTAGTCACCCTGCCAACTAGAGCTCCATGAGCACTCTGGAAGAGAGAGTGAGCTGGAGCCCATGGTGAACATGTGCCCATCAGAGCATCCTCTTGGGAGGTCCTTGGGCCTCTTTGAAAATAAAGGATGAACAGCAATGAGGTCCATGGGGCAGATAGGATCAGCCTAGTTTGCCTCAGTCCAACCTTGGATCTGGTTTAGAACAGTTCAGTAACAGTATTGGTAGGTGATCTAGTCTTGGTCTGGAAGTCTTGCAGAAAGTGGGAACTCATTCCTTTTAATGTCTACCCTTTGTGGCAATTCTAATTGTTAGGAAGATTTTTATCTACATCTAGCTTCAATCCATAATCTCTTTGCAGCTTCTGCCCAGTTTTTTTTTTTTTTTTATTTTACTATTTGAGGATAAATAAATCTTGATTCCTCTTCTACATGAAAACTTATCAAATACAAGATTGCTATCATGAAAAGTCCATCTGTCAGTTCCTTCATTCTCTCAATTTATAATTTGTTAGTTATTTTGTTGTCAGTTTCTCCTTGTTGATTCATATTTATCATATTTATGCAAGTGCCCCTTCCCCTGACTTTTTTTTTTTGGCTGAGGCAGTTGGAGTTAAGTGACTTGCCCAGGGTCACACAGCCAGGAAGTGTTAAGTGTCTGAGACCAAATTTGGACTCAGGTCCTCCTGATTTGAGGGCTGGTGCTCATTCTCCTGCACTACCTAGCTGCTCCCCCCAACCCCTGATCTTTTTCTTAAAAATGCTTACATTGTTCTATCTTAGTTATCCTGTACTTTGGAAGTTTTGAGCACCATCTTTTAGGAATTACATCAATAAGATAGTGTCCAGAAAAGAGTGATTGGAAGAGAGAGATATTAGCCTGGAGATATCTAGCCTGGGAAAGAAAACTTGGGGAAAAAAAGAAGTATTTGTAGGACTATCATATGGAATTGAACTAGATTTGTTCTTCTTAGCCCCAGAAGACAGAACTAGAGAAATGGATTGAGAATTGTCTTAGGAAAAGCTTCCAACTAAAAATTGTAGAAATGGCAGAAATGATAGATAGTGGGTTCCTTCATCTTTTGAGAGTTCAGGAAAAAAACTGGATCACTGCTTGTTGGAGATGCAGGGGCTTTCAATTGTAGATGGGTGTGATTAGGAATGCCTTTGAGATTCTTTCTGATTCTCAGATTTTGTAATTATGATTTTTTAAAATCTGCTAGGTTGAACTTTGCATATTCCTTTTAAGTGACATATTTGATTAGGCTGATTATTCCATCTCATTGGCATCTTCAGATTCTGTCTCCATCATCTATCATGTACACTGTCTTTTTCAGCTTCATATAATCTATACATTTGACAAGCACACTTTTCAAAACTTCATCCAAGCCAGGACCATAACGGAGTTAAGGACAAACTTTTGAATATTCTACCCTCACTGATTAGTTTTGAATCAAGTTATCCAGCCAATTCTGAATGCATTTATAATCTGTGTGTCTTTTCTTCATATTGTCCTTAAGCATAGCATAAGATGTTATCAAATGCTTTGCTGAAATTTTAATATACAATTTTGATAGAGCATTCTCCTGACCTACATATTGTATCAAAATTAAAAGAAATGGAATTAGCCTCATGTGACCTATTTTGATAAAGCCACAATGCTTTGAGTGATCAATTACTGCTTTTCACATCTGTGATCAGTTGAAGGATTTACCAAGAGTAGAAATCAAGCTGTTTGTGTCATCTTTTCTTTTTAAATAATTGTGACCACATTTGCCCTTCACATGTTTCATAAGTAATTGGAAACAACTCAGGAATTCTCAGAAAGTTTTCTGAGGAATACAGAAAGATTACAGAAGAACTGGTGAAATGGAGAATAAAAGAGTGAATGGCATTAATCAGGAAAATTATTTTTTGCTTTATTAAAAACTGAAAAGTGGTTATACTTGTGGTATCAAGATATATCTTCATCAATTCTTTTGTTTTTCTTTAGCTTGTCATTTCTATCATTGAACTTAATTATCCAAGAAAGTAGCAGGCTGTTATCCTTGACCACCTGTGCTTATCACTTTTTGACCTGCTGGCACCTTAAGCATTCTGTGTTTTGTACTTTCTCCAGACTTGTCTTGGTCTAATAACCTCATTGTATTTTATAGCCTACTCCTTGATCAAGGCTTTTTCATGTTAGACTTTTGGGTACTAGTACCTTCATACTAAGTTTTTAGCCTTTGGTCGATCATCCTGGTGTTTTTGGGGTAGTGGAGTGGGGAGATAGGCATTTTTTTTTTTATTTCTCTAGGTCTTCCATTGAATAGGTATTAATCTGTAGCTTTTAAAATTGGGAATTCTTTGGGTTATCAGATTTGGAAACTATCAAAAATGATTTTTGCTTTTGGTAAACTCAGCAGCATATACTAAGGGCTAATGACACAATTTGATAATGATGTCAAATTGTAGTTATAAATCAACGCAACAAATTTCTGACCAAGACAGTTGTGCATAACCTGATAATCATTCCATTATTTTCTAATTAAATAAAATTTCCTATTTTTCTATTTTCTATCCAATTTTATTCTAATACCTAATATCTATATATTATAGAAATTAATAGAAATTGCAATTTTACCAAGTTTCCTTTCCAAATTTTTTTTTTGGTTCAGTATGTAGACAGGAAATAAATATGTTTACTTCAGAGTCAAAATAAATATTACTGTTTTTTATTGGCAGAGAAATTGGTTTATTTTTATGGCTCTGATTATTAGCAGTCAAGCTGAAACATAAATTTACCTGTTACACTATCTACTCACAATAAGGGGACCAATTCAGGCTTGAGTTACTGTGTGTCATCATGTCATATTATTTTTTTTAATTCTGATTAATCTTTCCATAAAATAAAGGGAATTATCAATCTACAGCTATATAATGGTAGTTAAAACAACAACCATAATTTTTTGAAATTCTGTTGCTTATAATGGTGATAAAAATATGCATTATATTGGAAACATAAGATTCCTGAACATTTCCTTTTGAAATTAAAAAAAAATTATTTGGTACAGCTAGATAAGGTCTCTAATTATGATCTCTTATAAATATCAGAATTACTCCCAATTTTTTCTCTTCAGAATAATTGTTTTAGGGGAGATAGCATCAAATTTAAAAAATAATTGTTTCAGCCAAGTCTTAGTTGATACATCGTTTCTTTCCCTGGCTTAGAATTGATACCTGGATCAGGAAAACTTATAATGAAAATTTCAAGATGAGGCCTGCTCTAACAAGAAGTGATTCACTTAATGAGAAGTGCCCTGATTATCTTTTATTCTAACTTTTATATTTCAGAGGAGGGAGTTTTGAAGCCAAATCCATACTGATCTATGGTGCTAACAGTAAATGCCAAGGAGTTGGTGCTGAAAAGAAAGGCAGTTCCTTCTTAGTGGGAGGCAGAGTTGGTAAGCAGGCTTTCAGAATGGCATGAAGGAAGGAGAACATCAAAATGGCCATCTATATGACCCCAGTGCTTACTTCATGTACCACTCTGAGAACATAGCCCTGGAGGCCTTCTTTCTACTCTTACTGATCTAAAGTTATGAGATATTGAGAGAACAGGTCTGTCAAATAAAGGTAGAGGGTACCAAATTTGAATCATTTTGGTCCTTATGATAAGTAAAGGGGAAAATGAGTTGTTTTCTCTATAATATAATGTCTCTCTAGGAATCTGTAGAAAAAATTAAATTTGAATGTTAATGTAAATGAATTGGTTGTTAAGAGCATTTAATTTCTAGATAGATGTGATTGATTATTAAACTTGAATGTGTATGATGTATTTCTGTGCTAAGTTATGGAGAGATTAAATTAGAAAGGTGTTCTCTGTGGTATTATTTAAATAAAAATCTGCTTGTCTCTTTCTCTTATAAGTCTGTTTTGCATTCCTGTAATCCATATTGAATTATGTTTTGACTTGTGATCTATTATGGTGAAGCATAGGGCCATAGATTTAGGGCTGTGAAATACCTCAGAGGGCATCTAGTCCAGTCTTTGTATTTTACTGATAAGAAACTTGGGTCTGATTAGATTAAGAAACATGCTTAGTGTCACAAAGGTATGAGGGATGGGAATGAGTATTGGATAGCTATACAGTTTCTGTCGCAGAGAGAAAAGGAAAACAAGTCATTATAGGACCTGTGGATTTGAGAGCCTCATTTCAGGATGGACATTGCAGTGGTTAGGAATCTTTCCTTCGTTCTTCCATGCTCCTCCTTTTCTCCCTTCCTTCTTTCCTTTTTTTCTCCCTCTCCTTTACCTCTCCCTCAGAGGAAAAGTGCCCCCAAAATGTTAGATATCAGTAATTTGGCTGCTGGAAGTATAGTTCTGCTTTCCTAAACTTACACTATGTGTGCAAGAATTCCATAAGTGCATATATATACCTAGGGAAATAATTTTGCTTTGTATTAGCTTTAAATAATTTCCTGCAGATATTTGATTTAGGTATGAGCAACCTCTTGTATCACCCCCATTATTTGCATATGAGAAATCAAGATATTTTTGGGCAGAACAGTGACTTTTGTACTATAAGTTGGGCCAGCTTTCATTTGCCAAGGGTGAATTTGTACCTACCATTCCTAATTTGCTCCAAGACCTGATATGTATATTGTTAGTTCTAGAAGCATTTATGTGAAGAGGTTTTTTTTTAAATGAACAGCATAGATATTTAATCTATATGTTGACCTTTCTCAATATCTTTTTTCTTTTTGATGTTCTTAGGCAAACCGGGATGCTGTATTGAGTAGGATACCAGAGCATAAAAGTGATCGCATCATCAGCTTACAAAGTGCTTCTGTGGTTTATGACTTATTAACTATAGCTTTGGGCAGAAGAGGCCAATATGAAATGCTGTCAGAGGTATGGCTCACAATTTGCTTTGGTCAGCTTAGTATGTGCAACCTTGAAAACCATGAATTGTATTTATGTGTGATTAAACTCATATTTTCTTGAAAATGTATGTGATGGTCAGCAGACCTATCAATCTGTATGGTTTCTTCTAGAGGGAAGGCTACTATTTCTAAAGCACATCATAATCAAGGGACTTTCTGGACTGTGTGTTACAAATTTTCGTGTGAGATGGGATTAAAAAAATTACTATTTATGAGGTTGGCATTTAAAAGTATAATGTTTTTAGCTTAGGTTCTATGTATTGAGCAAAATCCTTGAGCATAGAAATGACTGCTTCATCTGCTTATAGTGTCTTATGGCCTTTTCATTTTTCGGTAAGTTATGTAGACACTTAACTTAAACACTTCTGCATAGAATTTTGAGTTTTCAAACTTCAGAAAAAGATGATTGATTTTAATTTGTTGTGCGTGCTGAGCAAAGCATTGAATTACTATTATGGCTAGATATGAGCTAGATGAATTCTCAGGTAATTTTGGTTTTTCTCATTGGGATTTTTTAAAAAATCTGTATTTTGAAAATAATTAGTTATCTATGTTTATTTTCCCTTTAAAATTTTCCATTTGTTGCCATATCCTCCACACAGGAAGACATAAACAAAATATCAGAGTGAATTAAATCAAAAATTTTCCCCTATTGCAGCCTTGAGATCCATCTAGTGTATTTGCACATTAAGGAGAGGCTGAGAGAAAACAGTGTATTTGCACATTAAGGAGAGGCTGAGAGAAAACAGATGAGTTATCTTGTATAACATAGGCTTTTTTGGGGGGAGTGGGGGAAGTAATTGAGGTTAAGTGACTTGTCCAAGGTCACAAAGCCAACAAGTAGGTGTTTTTTGTATTTGTTACTTTGATTATACAAAATCATAGCTAGACATTCTTTGAAAAAAACAAAAAAAACAAAAACCCATATCTGTGTATGTAAAACAGTTATCAGATACCCTTGTTGTAGTCATGATTTATTGTCCTTGGGCTTAAGCTATGCTTGGGAATATACTATGTTCTCTCTTGGGAGCTATTAATAATTGGGGTTAATTGACTTGACCTCAGCTAGAAAGTGTTAAATGTCTGAGGCTAGATTTGAACTCAGATCGTCCTGACTTCAGGTCTGGTTTTCTATCCACTGCACTACTCTGTAAGGTAATTTCAATATGTCCACATGCTGTCTCTAATCAAGGCAAATATCTGTAATTATAAAAAATTATACTTAATCTGTGGAACGTCATCTTGTGGAGATGATTAGCTATGTAACATGCCCTTATTAGTGGATTTGCTTTATGATCAGGTACTTTTAAGATAATATTTAATATTTTTAAAGATGCCTCTAACTTGACCTTTGAAAATTTCCTATTTTTTTAGATCCAAATCAATGCTGAATTTGGTTTAATATAGTAATTAACATGGTACAGTAATTTCACTTTATGGTTTTAGTTATAAAAACTTTTAAAAGCTTTAATTTTTCTGCATCTAAATTCAATCTGAGGGGCCTTTCTTACTTTTTGCACACTTAATGCTCTCCTGCATATTGATTTCTCTTTATTTCCCAAATGATTTAAGGGAGACTTCTGTAGTTTTAGCACCACTCCACTGAGAAAAGATCAAAGCTAAGGCAGACATTTCTTTCTAGCATTGAATACGCAAAACTTATTTTCACCAAGATGATTTTTCATTTTGTTTTCAAATATTGTTTCCATCTTATGGTAACAGTCTGTTGATTAATTTACTAGTCATGTTTCAGCAATCTTCCTCAGATCCCCAAATTCATAAATTTAGTCTTTGAGCATGAAGAGATCATAATTAAAATGGGAAAATGCTCTTCATTTCTACCTCCACATTTAAATGATTGGAAGTATCTGCCTGGTTGCTCTATTGCTTATATTGTTTATTGAAGTCTTTGGTATTCCTTAAAGTCTCTACAAAATAACTTTTATTTCTGAATGTCATAAAGGAGAGGTCATCTGAGAAGATTGAGACCATTCATCTTGAGTCTTACTGGTTTCCCATCTTCATTAACTCAAATTCTTTTTTTGTTTCAGTTTCTTTGCTATAGTCGCAGAAATTGAGGTTTTTCTCCTTGCCAGCATTAACCACAATTCTGACCCATTAATGTTTTACTCTCCCAGCTCCTCAGGAACTTGTTCCATTTATTGTTCTTTTCCTCCTTTTTCCCTCTCTTCTCTTTTCCTTCTTCCCCTTCTTTTCTCCTTTTTTGTTTCTTTATTACATCTTTCTCTTCTGTTTGCAAATATTCTCAGATCATTCCCTAAACAGACAAAAGTCTACAAAATTATTCTCTTACACTTAGTTTTATATAAGTATCTCTTCTCTTCATTTCTAAATATTTAAAAAAACCTAATCTTTTGTTGTCTTTACTATACTATTCATTCAGTTCTCAACCCTTTGAGGTCTGCCATGGATCTTCACTATTCAACTGAAATTACTGTCAAAATTTATAGTAAGGTCTTACAAAATATGATGGATTTTACTGAGATTTCATCTTGCTGCTTTGGACATTGTGTACTTTAGTTTTCTGTATACTGTCTCCTCCCTTGGCTCTTGTGACCCTGCTTTTTCCTCATTTCTCTACCTATTTAAGCATTTCCTCTTGTTTAATTTTTGTCTTGTCCCTTAAGGTTAAGTGTCCTTTAAAGTTTTTTTTCTTTGGCTCTTTTCTCTTTCTATAGGATTTCTATTGGTGATCTCATATACTTCCTTGATTTAAGAAGACTTCTAGGGTCTACATAGCTAATCCTACTCTTTGCTGAGGTCTAATCTCAGATGTCCAATTGCCTTCTAGATAGACAGTCCCTGAAAGTATATGTTTAAAACTAAACTAAACACATTGTTTTGTTTCCTGATTGTCCCTGCCCCAGATTTCCCTCTCCTCTAATTGGCAAAGTTGATCTCTGCGTAATGTTTGGCTCTTTGTCTTCCTCACTTTTTTTCCCCCTGAGGCAATGGGGATAAAGTAAGTGGACTTGCCCAGGGTCACACATTGAGGAAGTTTTAAGTGTCTGAGGCCAGATTTGAACTCAGATTTTCCTGACTTCAGGGCTGGTGCTTGTCTTCCTCACTCTTACATTTAGAAGTTGGCAAATATTAGTAATATCATTTCTGTCATGTCTCTTGAATTTGCCTCTCCCCTGCTCTTCTCTCTTTCCTCTTCAACTCACTTTGCCACCATCTTGACCTAATCTGTCATAATACCCTCCTAACTAGTTAAAATGGCCAATGGTGGTTGAAGTCCAAAATAAGTAAGAGGAGATGTTCCTAAGTAAAAGTCAGTTCACCATGTCAAATGAAATAACTTACTGACAGAACTGCTGGATTTGGTTGCTCAGCCATTATCAGTAATCTTGAAATTTCTAGAGAGGTGTCCTCAAATTATTGTCCTGTATCTTTCTTCCCTTTCATAGTAAATTTCAAGAAAAATCTATCTACTCTCATTTTCTCTAGTTCTTTTCCTTTCATTTATAAGCTTTTTCTAATTTAGTTTCTGATGTCATCACTTAACTTTCCAAAGTTATCAGTGATCTCTTACTTGCCAAGTTGGATGGTCTTTGAAATCCTTTTCCTTCTTTACCTTTTTGAATCACTCGAAACTGTTACTTACCTTTTCTTGCTCTTTCTCTTGGGGTTTTTGTGACATTGCTTTCTTTTAGTTCTTTTATCTATATAACCAGTTTTCAATCTCCTTTGCTGGATCATTACCCTTCTAGGGACCATCACTCCCTAGAAGTGTACAGGTGTAGTCCACTTGTCTTGGGGTTTTTCTTCTTGTGCACTCTTTCTTTCTTAGTGATCCCATCAATTCACATGAATTTGATAATCATCTATATGAAGTTAACTCCCAGATCTGTCTCTAGATCTACATCACCAATTGCCTATGAGACAGTGAACATGGGCTTCTCAGATTCAACATGTCCAAAACAGAAGTCATTATCCTTTCCCCTAGTCCCATTCCTCTTCAGAGCTTCCTTATTTCTTTCAAGGGTACAACCAGTTTTCCAGTTACATGGGTTTTAATCATGGTTTCATCTTGGATTTTTTACTCTCTCATTCCACATTTCTAAGTGATTGCCAAGTTTTGTCAATTGGACTTTCACAACTCCTTTCACATTTTCTCCTTCTCTCTGCCTATTGTTTTCTACTTATTCTCCTTCCCCAAAGACCCTTTCCTTTCTAGTTCATCTTTCACACAGCTATCAATGTAATTTTTCTAAAGCAGCAGTCAGACCATTTCATTCTCCTGCTCAAAACCCCCTAGTGGATGCCCTATTATATGTAGGCTCTAATATAAATTTGTTTATTTGTCATTAAAAAAAACCTTCACAAGTTGACTCTAATCTATCTTTCCAACCTTATTCTACAATATCCCCTTCATGTGCTTATGGTTCGAAATACTCATCTTTTTGTTCTTCACATGTGTCATTCCATCTCTGTTCTTTGGCATAGCTGTCTTCTATTTCTGGAATGCTTTCTTCTTTGTTCTTCCTCTTAGACTCCTTAGTTTTCATCAAAGCTCAGCCCAACTCCCGCTGTCTAGGTGGGGCCTTTTCTGACTCTCATAACTGCTAGTGTGGTTCTTTTCCTGGCTTTTTGCCCCCATGGTTTCTCCTCTGACCTTAATCCCCATGACCTCATGAACATTATCATCCTACTCTGGTGTGGATACCTTCTCTTCCTCTTTCCGCCTTTTCAACTTCCTTTTATATATTGTTGCTCCTGGATCTTCCTCTTCTCAGGGACCTCTCTTTTTGTTGCGCACACTCCCCCATTCCCCATACCCCAGAACTATGTAAGCTTCTTGAACATAGAAACTTTATTTTTATTTGTATTCTCAATGTTAAGCACAGCACTGTGAACAGAGTAAACATTTAATAAATGCTTATTGCCTTAAATTAAATGAATGGCCTCCAAGCCAGGAAGACTTGTGTTCAAAGTCCTGTCTCTGACACATTACTTACTGAGTTAGTGTTTTGGATGAGGGCAGAATAGGAAGTGGGTCTGTGATTTCATTGGTATATTTGAAAATTCCAGTGAGGAAATACCATCTATCTAGCAACATAGATTGGCATCTACTTTGCAAGACCTGATAAGTTAAATGATCTACCCAGGGTAAGTGTAGAAACCCCCCCCCCCAAACCAGACCTAGACCTTACTGGAGGTTGTGACCTGGGGGAGTATGTGTCATTCTTTGACCTTAAAAGATGTAATAACCTCCTATGACCACCTGGGTCGATTTTGTCTCCTGCCTACTGAACAGAGAGGAGGGTTGAGGCAGCTTGGAGAATGATTGAGAGCAGTGGCAAGTACAGATTTTTAGTCAGAAGATCTGAATTCTAATTTGCTACTTTTCAGTGGTTTGATTATAATGAAATGAATCACTTTCCCTATAGACCTCAATTTCCTCAGATGTGAAATGAGGGGGTTTAATAATATCCAAGGTGTCTTTCAGTTTTATGAACCTATATCATATATTATTCTTGCTATTATTTCTACTTCACTTTGCTTACCTGTGTGCTTGGTTTCCCCCCCCCCCCCAAATATGGGGTTGTTATGGGAAGCTAGATGATTTTCAGACCCTTAAGGTTTGGATTTTACAATTTTGGGACCTAGTCTGGCCTATCAAATGATGGTTTGGAAAGGAAAGTAGACCAGTGTCATCCATCTTATTCTAGGGAGAGCATGGGTGAACTGTTGGTATCTTTAGGACTAAATCCATAGGTACAGATCCGGATATTCTAGAGCTATTGCTAGTGGGAATTGATGCCATAAGGCTGACTCCATATGTGAACTCAGTAGTGACAGATGGACCTGAATTAGCTTTAAGAATGGAGCGAATGAAATAATACTGTCAGTTTCCAGTTTTCCATTATCTTGCTATTTCTAGACTCTTTTCTACCTTTGTTTTATTGTTTTTCTTTTTAAATAGGGGGCCAGTTCACTGTCCCTCAGACTGTTGAAGGGCCAGACTATAGTAAAAACAAAAACTCACACTTTGTCTCTGCCCCTCAGCCCATTTGCCATAACCCGTCGGGCCACATAAACGTCCTCTGCCCGAGGGCTGTAGTTTGAGAACCCCTGTTTTAAAGAGTGTGATTTTGTTGTGGGAACTATATATTATAATGTAGATTATAGCCGTTCTATTTCATAATAGAGAATTTTCCTTAGTTGATGTGGCCAAAAAAATTAATCACTGGGTGGGTGGCTTACCTTCTGGTAATAAGCATCCAGATTTAGCTAGGCTGGACTTCAGATAACTGACACATCATCTGTCACCAGGCTTGTACTGAGAGCTGTTCCAGCTTGGTAAGATATTAGCTCAAGCTTTCATTGCACTGGCATGACCTACATGAACCCAGGATCACTCTTAGATTTTCTCTCCTCACCCCCCTCAAGAAATTGTGCTGTTCCAAGCTCTGTGGTAGGTATTGAGACAAAGGGAAACACATAATGGGCCTTGCCCTTTTAGAACTCCTCATGTGGTCCTTTTCCCTTTTCTTCTACTAGTTCTTACAAATCTACTGACATACACTGGGAAATGAATGTAAACTGTTATTTTTACCTTCTGAATCCAATTCTTCCTGTGCAACAAAAAAATTCGGTTCTACACACATATATTGTATCTAAATTATACTGTAATATATTTAACATATATAAGACTGCTTGTCATCTGGGGGAGGGGGCTGGGGGAGGAAGGGAAAAAATCTAATAGAAGTAAGTGCAAGGGATAATGTGGTAAAAAATTACCCATGCATATGTACTGTTAAAAAATGTTATAATTATAAAATAAAATAAAAAATTAAAAAAAAAAAAAAAAAAAAAAAAAAAAAAAAACAAATCTACTGACATAATGAGGAATTGTAATAGCTCATTAGTCTCTGGAGAATTTATTAAAAATAATATGTTAATTACTTTATATTGACACTATCTCTACCTATTTTTGTAACACAATTTATATGGAATTATATCCTTATGGTTTGTCCATTGTCTAGAAGCAGAGCTTTAAGGCATACTTAAATACTGCTTTGGAATACATCTATGGCTTCTCATTGTGTTCATAGCTCCCAAATATACACATTAAGTACCTAGATAAAAATGATTGGATATATGTTTAAGCATTTTTTACCCATAATTCACCAAGTGACATTTCCAGCAATGGTATCAGTCCTTATATAAGTTTCATCTGGAGGAGTTCTAATTTTGTAATACTTTATGAGTTATGCAACAATATGTCCTATTTGGATAGAGGCTTTCAAAGGAAAGCTTAAAAGACATTATATTAAAATTTTCTGTGTTTTGAATGCTAATTCCTTTTAGCTTTCCTTAGTATTCTTCTTTTATCAGTTGCCATTTCTCACACCTATAACTGACAGTAAATTATTTTATTTCTTGAGTTTTTGTTGCAGTCAAGATACCCTTCAACTCTATAGTTTTGGAGCTAATTCTGATTAAATATTTATTTCTTGCCTATTTTTATATCTATCTATATATCTCCTATCATATAATCCTTTTACTACATTTACCCATGTTAGTTACTGATATAAATCAGATTGTTAATCTGAATAGCTCTGTGATTGCTACTCTGTATGGATTGCCCTTCCTTTTTTTTTTTTTTTCTCTCCCCCCCCCCCCCCCCCCTGGAACCTGTTAAGAGAGTCAACAGCCTTTCCTTCCCTGTTATTTTATTCTTTCTCTTTTTGAAATTTTAGATCCTTCACCTCCAGTTTAAGACATTCTCCCTACATTTTGGCTTCCTTTGTCTTGTTTAAAGCTGATGAAAACTGCCACATGACACATGTGACAATAGTGGTTTTCTGTTTGCCATGCTACCTTTGTAGTGATGCTCTTTGCTTCTTTACATTGACCTCATTTGGTTGGTATCTTTTGGATTCCATCATCTGGGACCTGAATTTTGTGTTCTCTCTTATAGAAACTTGTTTTTTCCTTTCTGACGCCCGTTGTGCTTGAGATTCACAGTGACTAGTTCCTATTCAGCTACAGTATTGGCTGTATTTGCATGCTGCCTGCTCAGCCAGACACTGGACGAGGATGATGAAATGAAGGAAACACCAGATGAATGCTTGTCACATCCGTCTTCTGACAGTTTTATGCATAACATGTAATATTTATCATATTGCCAAAGCTATGACTTTTCATGTTTTAAGGACTAATTTTGAGCCCTGATGAAAGGCTTGTGTAGGAAGGAGAAACCTGCTTTTTTTTCTTCCAATTTAAGTAGCAGCTCTAGTTGGCATGACAACCTAAGCTATTAAAAGTAAAGCATCAAATGCATTCTCTTCTATTTTTTAGAATGAACTAAAGCTGCTAAAAAGATTGGATTTTTGCTGTTGACTATTAATGGATCAGTGATGGTACTAAGCTATAAGTCTTTTTAGAAAGGTATATGTGTGTCTACTTTATATAACACTTTAGATACAAAGACTGAAATGTTATTTTTATTCTTTCTATTTAAAATTATATATATATGCATATATATATATATTTGCTTATATAAAATCTCAGTAATACTTGACCTTTGTGCAGTGCCTATACTAAAAGAATGTTCATATATTACTAGATTTAAAGATTTCAAGCAGTTCTGAGAATTACATAGAATATTTTATGGTCTCCTAGATTCATAGTATCAGAATATTTAGAGGTGGGAGGGGCTTTAGCAATCATCAAGTCAAACCATCTCATTTTATAGGTCAGGAAAAACTGAGGCCTAGTAATATTAAAGGACCATGCTTAAGGTCCTCCATATAGTGTGTCACACTTTTTAAACCCAGGACCATTGATTTGGAATCCACTACCCTTTTGCCTTCCATAGTCTCTTTTGGCTTTTCTTTGTATCGCTAAAGATTATCTGATTCAGACATGAGTCTAGTTTAGTTATTGCTCACTAATCCATATTTTTTCAGGATTTAAACAAAATTAGAGTGGGCCAGATGGAAATGAAGCAGTGGATTCTATTTGTATTTTTAATCTTACATTAACCCTTGTATAGTGTACCTCGAACCTTACCTGAAGACTTCACTTACTATCCCATTTCCTGGTGTTTTAAATTCTTATTATTGCTCTTCTTTACCAGTCCTCTTAAAATTCTTACAGTATATAGGAGAAGAAATCTTGTTACATTGAGACAGAGAATTTGAATAGAATTAAGTGTGAAGGGCAGTATATAGCATGGGGATGGGGGGGAGGGGAGGATGTTATGTAGAAATAGCTTTAAATTTGTTCCAATAAAAAACTCTCTAACAATCAAAGATGGTCACAAAGGGGATTGGGTTCCCTTAGGAGGTAAAGAGTTCCTTACAGCAAAGGAAGTATTGAACCCAAATTGTCTGACCCTGGTCACTGTTATCATTTGTATACCATATGTATTGCTGTTTCCCTCTCCACTTTATCCTACGTGGCAAATGCTGGAAGGGGATTCTTTTTTTTAAGGTACTGCTTTGATTGGATAATCTCTATGGTTCTCTTACATTTTACATTCTGTAAAATGTAAATTTTATATATGAAAGAATGAATGAGTCCTGGCTTAACAGCAATTGATATGAAAAAGATTTGGAATTTTTAGTGTATCTTTGAGTTCATTGTGAGCTAACAGTATGATATAAATGTTGTGAAAACTAATGTCTTAGGCTTAATTAATAAATATAATGTCTGGAGTAAAGATACCTATATTCTGCACTTGATAGGTCCCCTCTAAGTTTTTTTTGATTGTTGTTATTAAACTAGAGTACATTGAAAAGAATACTGCTGGAATAGGGAAAGGGAAAAAACACATAAGGCTCATTGAAGGAATTAGAAATATTATCCTGGAGGAAAAAAAGTCTGACAGGCTTGGGGAAAGTGAAGACTATCATTTAAAAGAAATATTAACCCTTTTCTCTCTGGTTCCAAAGGGAAGAATTGGAACTAAAAAAGTTATATCAAGGCATATCTTGGCTCAACATAAAGAACATTCTGACAGTTAGAGTTGTCCAACAGTAAACTTCACTGGATATGTTCAAGCAAAGGCTAGATGACCATTTGTCAAAGAATTCTAGTTAGCAGATACTTGAGGCCATCTGATTTTTTGTTTGCTGATAGATGGTTATCTGGTCTCTGCTCAGAAATTTCTATTGGAGCTTTTACTATCATCAGAAGTTTGTTTCCATTTTTGCTGATCGAGCTATCATAGCAGCTAGATGGTGGAATATATAGTGTGCTCAGCTTAGAGTCAAGAAGACCCCAGTTCAAATTACTCAGACACTTGCTAGCTGTGTGACACTGACCTAGTTACTTAACCATGTTGTAAAATGAGGATAATAGTAGCACTTACTCCCAGAGTTGTGAAGATCAAATGAAATAATTCTCATAAAGCATTTAGCACAATGCCTGGCACATCATAGGTGCTTATTTCTTTTTCTCCTTTCATTTGTCAGAAATAACCTTGGCCTGAATTTTTTACCTCCTTTAACTTTTATTCATTGGTCCTAGTTGTGTACCATAGGGCAACATAGAACTCTATGTGGCAGCCCTTCAGATATTTTGAAGATATTGATTGTCTTCCATTGATCTTGTTTTCTGCAGATTAAACACATTTAGTTCCTTTAGCATTTCTTCATGTGTTGTAGCTTCTATCCCTTCATCTTCCTTTGGGCAAGGTCTCTTTGAAAATGTGTCTAGACTTGGAGAATTCAATTTGGAAGTTTGGTGCCATTTTCCTAATTGCCTCCCACTTGACACTTTGAATATCTGTGACTTGAGTTCTCCCAGCTAAGGAATTCAGATGTTGGTGCTTTCTCAAAGTGGTGATGATGTATGTTGTATGTTGTCTGCTTGTTTCTTATATTGTCTTAGTGATCACCTTGTTTGTTAATTGTGTATTACTTTTATATTATAAATTTTCTCTTTTCTATTATCTTGTTTAAATCAAGGTTCTGAGCATTAATAAACTTGTACCACAAAAAAAAAAAAAAAGAAAAGAAAATGTGTCTAGAACTAAACTGTTATTATCCCAGATTTGCTCAAAAGAACTGAGTACATGCAATTGAATGGAATTACCTTTCCCTCTTTGAATAATTTTAAACATAAAAATTTAGCATCAACAAAAATGAAGTCAAATAAACAAAATTAAGAATAAAATGATAATGTAAAACCATAAACTCAAAAAAAAAAACTTCTAGTGAACTAAGTAGAAAATAATAGTAACATTACAAAATATTCTTTCTGTATAATACTTAATACTATTTTATTTGGCCTTAGTCAATGTATATATTGTTGTTTCTATCTTCTCCTTCCCCCTCCTCCCCATCAAAAAAAATTACCTTTCATTAATGGTATATAAAATCCTTCCCAAAACCTTGTGTTCCAAATTTTTTCTTCCAACTTCCTCCCACCCTCCCTAGACAGAAAATGACCCAATATTTGTTAAATATGTGCAATTCTTCTCTCTCTATATATAAATACAGTTATTCTACACAAGTAAAATCAGATCAAAAAGAAAAAAAAAAAAGAGAGAGAAAGAAAACAATGCAAGTAAACAGTAACAAAGAAAGTGGAAATATTATGTTGTGATCCATATTCAGTCCCCATAGACCTCTGTCTGGATACAAATAGTTCTCTCCATCACAAATCTATTGGAATTGGCCTGAATCACCTCATTGTTGAAAAAGAGTCATGTCTGTCAGAATTGAACATTGCATAATTTTGTTGTTTCTGTATCCTTTTCTTGTATTGTTTGATTAAAAGATTTCATTCCCTCCACCACAGAGATAAATATGTTATTTGTCTTTTTTATGATTTAAGATATCTTTAGTCATAGGGTCTGAACCTATGATGTCATTAGGGCAGGGAATTCCCAATGCAGGTTGACATTTTCTTTGCAACTTAAAGTGTTATAAAGTTGCTTAGAACCCTAAGAGCATTAGTTACTTAACATGAGGTCATCTAGCCACTATATGTCCGAGGTAATACTTGAACCCAACTTTTTTTTTTTTGAGGCCAGTTGACCTATACTCAATTCCATACTTTCTCTCATGTTTTGCTAAATGTATATAGATATGTAACATATTTCTGATGCTGAAAGTAAGAATTTATGCAATCTTTTTTGGAAAGTCATTTGCCATTGTGCAATAAATTACAAAATTAATTATGCTTTTAAAATCTGATCCCAATAGTTACTAATTCTAAGGCTATTATTAAAAGAGGAAAAAAAAAACTTTTTGTACAAAAATATTCAACAGATGGTTGCTTTATAAAAGTTAATAACTTATTTTTATATAAACATAAACATTTATATTTTTATATTTTGTACATTAAAATTCAGAAAAACCAGATAATTTTTACGTTGACAGATGTGATATACATGAATGTGTGCATTTTTTCACATTATATATATACATACATACACACACACACTCTCTCTCTCTCTCTCTCTCTCCTCTCTCTCTCTCTCTCTCTCTCTCTCTCTCTTACCAGTTCTGCTCTTTGATTAGTCAGTTTTTGTTGTATATTGGTATTTATTATATTTGTGGTTCTAAGGATAGATCACATTAATCAGTACACTGCTATAAAATTATCCTATTTTTTATTGACTAAAGATTCTTTTTCTCATTGTTTTGTAATTAAGGTTCGCAAATAATGTGATTTTGTTTTCTCCCATGTCTCATTTATATATCTGTCTTTCTCTCTCTTCACTCCCCACCCCCAATTCTGTATCCAGAGCAAGACAATTTTGATATTTGATTGTTCTTCTTCATCAGTCTTCCCCTCCCACCCCCCCTAATTCTCCTTAATATTTTTGCCTATTTTTTCCATGGTATTTTTCTTATTTATTGTATAATTTTATGAATAGTCTTTATTGGTATAGAACCAACTACAAGTTAGTTTGGGAAGTATTGAAGTTTTTTTTGCCATATTGACAACCTACCTATGTGCATGAAGTATTCCTCCTGTTATTCCTTTTCTCTAATGGTCTTTTTATATTTGAATTTACATAGGTCTCACATGTGTCATGATAAATTAATTCCCATATACTTGATTTATTTCTAGATGACCTCTGAAGTCCTTTCCACCATTAAATACTCTGTGCTTCTATGTTACTTCATCTAAATTCTTGGATTTCCAACATTTTCAGCCTTATTTGCATCCATACTGCTTTACCATAGGGTTTTATTTTAAACAATCTGGAACCCTAGCCTGATTAGCCCTTTAGTTTTTAAGCCTCTATTCTCTCTTTTTTTTTAAATTTTTTATTAATTTTATAATTATAACATTTTTGACAGAAATATGCATAGATAATTTTTTACAACATTATCCCTTGTACTCCCTTCTGTTCTGAATTTTCCCCTCCTTCCCTCCATCCCTTCCCCTAGATGGCAGGCATTCCCATGCATATTAAATATGTTATAGTATATCCTAGGTACAATATATATGTGCAGAACCGAATTTTGTTGTTGTTGTTGTTGCACAGGAAGAATTGGATTCAGAAGGTAAAAATAACCTGGAGAGAAAAACAAAAAATGCAAACAATTTACATTCATTTCCCAGTGTTCCTTCTCTGGATGTAGCTGATTCTGTCCATCATTGATCAATTGGAACTGGATTAGATCTTCTCTATGTTGAAGATATCTACTTCCATCAGAATACATCCTCATACAGTATTATTGTTGAAGTGTATAATGATCCCCTAGTTCTGCTCATTTCACTCAGCATCAGTTGATGTAAGTCTCTCCAAGCCTCTCTGTATTCATCCTGCTAAGCCTCTATGCCTATGAACTTTAACTTAAATGTAGAAATAAGAGTGGACTAAGAGCCTGAAGATTTGGGTTTGCATCTTTGCTTTGCCATTTAGTACCTATATGAACCCTATAGCAAATCCATGTTTTCTTTCTGGTATGACATGTACATTTAAGTAAAGTTAGCAATAGTGTAGTAATATCCTCCTTTTCACATCCACTTCACCGTCCTTATGTTTCAAAGTCAGCAACAAAACAAGAATGGGGAAAATTAATTCTATGCACATATGACCCATATGTCAAAGTACGAAATTGGAAAGCCCAGAATCTTATCATAAGACACAAATGAGTTAATTAAATCACTTGAACTAAAGATTACCCAATAAATAGAAAATTCATTTCCTTTCTATTTACTTTCTAATAATTTGTTTTAAGTTACTTTATTAAATAATAAGGGTTTTATGTAAAATTCTATTTCTTATTTTCTATAGTTATTTGATTAGTTGTCTATGCTGATTCCCTATCTGTGTCACATCCTTTCTCTTCTCCAAACTGATCACATAAAACTTTTGATGGTTGTCATGGATAAAGAATCTGTCACGAGGAAACTAGCCTGGTGAGAAGCCTTTCCATACTTAGCTGAGCTAATTTTTAAACAGAAGGCTCAACTTGTCTCTTGTACTGTGCTTGAAGTCTTTCCAGAACAATAGATAAATGTCTTATCGGCTGGCATAACCAACAGGTTAGCTAGGCCTTGTAATCATTTTAAGTCTGTTTTTATTAATGAATAAATTAATAAATATTTGTTAATTATTTACCATAAGATTATGTGTTAAGTTGTGGAAATAAATCAAAACCTCATGAGAAAATAGAGTGACTTTCTATTTTCTTTCATGCCCAATCTTCACAACTTCACTTTCTCCCCAAGCTCATAAATTTCATTCCTTTGACATCCCAGCAAACCCTTTTTTAACTTTTGTAGTTTATTGTTTTGTTAAATAAGAATCTTCCTTAATCCACTAGAGAACTCCATTACTACTAAGTGATGATAAATTATACCTAGGTTTCCACTCATCTTTGCCTCCTGTTGATTATGTAGATAATTTCAGGGACCTTATATGGCCAGGGGTTCCCTATCCCTGATTTAGAGCATTAGCCTCAGTCTAATAAAATGAAATTTAATAGGGTTGAATGTAAAGTCTTTCACTTGAACATAAAAATTAAATTCCACAAATGAAATGGATAAGGTAGGTTATGAGTATCCAGAAGTCATTCTGAAAAGGATTCAAGTGAGAATGTAAGCTCTAGAGGAATTAGCAGAGTAATGGGGTAGTTAAACCAAAAAGCTAATGCTACCTTGGATTTCATTAGGAGGGGCATAATTAGTATAAGGACTGATAATCCTACTGTACTCTGTTTGCCCTTGTTGGTACATCATTTTTTGGTTTGCAGATGATTGTGCACTCAATGCAGCCTACGAAGCAGACAAGTAACAAAATATGTTTGTGCTAATTTTGGCCTAGCAATGAACACCTAAAGTAAAAGGGCTTGTCTCCAGATGGAGTGGATTTCCCTTCCTTGGGAGGTCTGGCAGAAATTAGAGTCACTTATCATTGATGTCATATAATAGATTTCCTTTGTGTATAGTTTATGCTCTATGCCTGCAGAACTCCTTCAGCTATCAAATTTTGTGATTCTTTGGAATAGGGAAACCCTAACTAGGGACTCTCTATACTAAAATAAATAGGCACCGCTGTTGCAATTCATAATTCTAGAGTTTCCTAGAGAAACACTGAGAGGTTACTCAGGATCATGTAGTCATGGGACTTAATATATGCTTTAAATCAATTTTATTTATGTAGTATTCTGTTCTAAATATTTATATGTTTGTGGTTTGTTTTTTCCCCCCAACTAAATGATACATTTCTTTGGAAGTGGAACAAAGCTTATCTCCTGTCCTTTCTATCTTGTGCTTAAATTAAATACTTGGCAAATTTTACTTTACTGACTTTTACCTTTTAGAATAAAAGGAAATATGTGTACACATTTATTTTTAGCATCTAGGCTTTTTTTTTTTAAAGAACAGACTATTTCCAAGTTTGCTCTCCATTCATTTATAAGAAAAACAGTTGATATGTATTGCTCAAACTAGTGAAAAGAGGAAGAAACATAAAACATTTTTCGTTGACATATATATGTGTGTGTATGTATGTCATTTAATGGATATAATAACACTGAATTATTTTAGGCTTATTGTTAGATTGACTGATTTATATTTATTTTCCGCTTCAAATGTCTCTCCTTTTCTGTCTCCCATTGTTTGAGGCTCTTTTACCTTTCCTATCCATAGTCAGTTTCCACATTGTGTCTATTCTTTAATCTCTACTTTGACCCTTCTTTTCTGATCCAGTCATCATCCTAAGTCCAAACTTTTATTATTTCATATCCTCCCTCATCATTCCTCTGTGTTCCCTTCATCCAGATCATTCCACTTGATGCTCACCTATTTTCTGCATGCTGCTGCTGTTTAAGAACAGGAATAATAACTCCATTTTGTGTATCAGGCCAAATCTGAACTCCTCAGGCTAACTATTTAAAGCCTTCCTTTGAATATCCTTATCTATCCAGAAGTATTCCTACTTCTTTCTAATGTATACCCTCTTCATAAATTCCACTCAGTTTTTGTTTTTGTTTTTTGCTAGGATTATTCACCTCTGTGTATTTGTTCATTGTCTTTGTTATCCCTGTTTTCTTTGTTTCCATGCTAATAGAGATAAATATAAAAATTCCTACCCTTGCCCCACGGTGTAGGGGTTATTTCTAGATGATACATATCAGGAAAGATATGTATATGTGAGAAAGTCTGAAGGAAGGCAACTTTCAAGTGAAAGGACTGGAGTTCATGTAAGAACTAAAAGGAGGAATAAAGCATAATCATCCAGAAGTTTTCAGAGGAACACCATAGAGGCTTTCACTTATTTGAAGGCCTCTCAGCTGAAAAGGATGGAACTTTTTCTTCTTACTCTGGAAGGCAAAAGTAGGAACAGGGGGTAGAAATTACAAAGACAGTGAAGGCTTAATTTGAGGAAAAAATCACTTTGCATTATTTAGGAATTGAAATAGGTGGTCTGGGAAGGTAGGATGGCCAGAGAACAATAGCAAGCAAAGGCTAGATGACCCTTGACTAGTGTGTATTATAGGGGATTTTTATTTCTTGTTAAGTTGGATTAGATAATCTCTTGAGGCTTCTTTGATTCTCCCAAGATGAATTTACTGCTCTCCTTCCTCGCCAAAGAACATGTAATGTGTTCATTCTACAACTGAAGTCAAGATGCCTCTTTCATGATAGCTTCAGTAGTAGTAGTTGGCCCACAGTGAACTTTTTGATTATAAATTCACAGTGGTTTTTCTCTTTGGTATTTTTTTTTGGCAGCTTTCTCTTTAAAATGGTCTAATTTTTAAAGTTACATCATATGTTCTTTTAGTCAAAAAAAACCAAAAAAACATTTAATTCCTGAAAGCCTGGGACATTATAGTTAGTCTAACATTTATTATTTCCTATGTACCACATACTGTGGTATGTGTTGGAAACTAATTCTGGGACTGAAACTATCTTTACTCACTTGGAGTTTACATTATAACCGATAAGAAAACAGGTATCCATATAAGTATAAACAGAGTTGTTCATTCAGTCTTGTCCAGTTTTTTTGATTCTGTGTACTCCTCTGTCCATGGGATTTTCTTGGCAGTGGTTTTCTTCATTATGGAATGAATGGAAGAATATAAATACCAAGTAGTTAAAGATAAGATAGCTTCAGAGGGAGAACAGTAGTCTAGAGGGAATCAGAAGTGGTGCTTGAGCTTTGTGAGCAGCCAGTGAGGAGGGATGACTGATGGAAACAGGGAACAATATATGGATATGCACTTTTTAGTTTCATTTGCCTAATTTATATTTTTTAAGTCTAGATAATCAATAAAACAACAATATCTACATTTAAAGTTGTCAGGCTTTTTTATCTGGGCATCATTATTAACTGTACCCAATCACTTATTCTCCTGCCTAGTAGAATCCAGCAGTGACCTGCTACCTTGACATTATATCAGGTCCATGTCGCTTCTTGTCTTCCTTATTGCAAGAGCCAACAAATCTGTCTCTTTGCCTCAGTTCTCTCCTGACTTTGGCTCAGCCTCCATACTGTGACTAAAGTGATTTTCCTTAAGTGTAGATATGGCTGTAAAATGCTTTTCTTACAATTTGCCAACAAGATGAGTCGTGCCAAATACCATCATCTTGTGTAAAAGGGAAGTGAAGTGAGTTTTCTAAGAGTATAAAGTTAGTAAATGACAGGGTAGGAATTTGAATGGGGGGCTTGTTACACCACGAGTCAATCTTTTTCCTTTGTAGGAATTTATGTATAACTTTTTTCTTTAAGCCAGGTTTGTAATTGCTTTGGTGGTGATGATGAATTCCCAGTAAGGAAATTTTTATCAGTGTTGATCAACACATAATCTAGAAGTTATCATATTAGAGAGTTGCCTGGGAGTCGCTTCAACCTTCTTCTTCCCTCTCCCAATCCCCCGGGTCAAGTGACTCTTTTAGGCTGATACCACTAGTTTGTGTCATAGGCAGTAAATTGAGTCCTTGTTTTTCTGACAATCAGGCAGCTCTCTAGTTAAATTAATTACAGTCTGTTTTCATTGTGTATCCATACAGTATTTACAGAAGTCTTAGAATATAAGCATGATTCAACTATGGAACAGTCTAGATACTTCATAGAGGTGTGCTTTTAAAACCTTGAAACTAATTCATCAATTTTACATTCACAATTTGTGATTTTTTTTTTCCTTCTCAAACTAGTGTTTAGAAAGAGCCATGAAGTTTGCGTTTGAGGAGTTCCACCTCTGGTACCAGTTTGCATTATCACTGATGGCTGCAGGAAAAGTGAGTGACATGTACAGGTCTCAATTTCAGCATTTGTGCTAGGAAATTTGTGACCAGAAATTAAATTGCATCTTATGGAAGTAAAAACCAGATATTGAAAGTCCTGTTTAAGGTAATAGTTTAAGCAATTGGACTAACCTCTTTTGCTTATCTGGAGGAATATGAAATCATGTTATTGAGAGGGATAATTCTTTAGAGTAAATTTTTTCCCCTAGCCATTTGAATAGTAAAAGCTTGGGAGGAAGATGTGTTTCTAGAACAGAAAATTAAATATTCAAGCTTTAAGTTCTAGTGAAATAGGTTGAAGGTAAAGTTTATGAAAGAGAAAATTCAATTGACTGTTTCTATTTCATTCTGGTCCACTCTACCCTTGTTCAGCAAGTCATAAAGTTTAAGTTAGAGAGTTGTATATGTTTTTGGGGAAACTAGCCCCAAACTTTGTTTATTGAAAGATAAATGAGAGGTCATTCTTCCTCCTCTCCCCCATAAATATAAACTTATTTCTGTGTTCAGTTCTTATTTCATTAATAAGGAATGATTTGTAAGTTGAAAAAAACTGAAATAATTTCAGTCAAGATTTTCCTCTCCTTTCTACTCTTGTTTCTTGGTAAATTATTGTTGTCCCAGAAGTCTGTCAGAACCTGCAATGCCCGGCATTTATTAGATATAGTAAAAAAAAAAAAATGGTGGCAGGGATAAGAAGTCTCTGCATCTGCAGGGCCTGTTCACTTATTTGATCAGAAGTTAAAAATATAATCAAGAAGTATTTTAATAAATATAATTTCCCTCCCGCCACTTTCCCCCAAGATTTTTTTAGTGTCTTTGTCACAAACTTTGTGATTGAGTTTTTTCACAGAAATATTCCCCTTTTGTCAAGTCTGCCCGTGCTGTAAAGGTTCTGAAAGAATGTATCCGTCTGAAACCTGATGATGCTACCATTCCTCTCCTCGCTGCAAAGTTGTGTATGGGTTCCCTTCATTGGGTAAGTCAGAGTTTTAAAATCCTTATTGGCTTTAAATACTATTTCAATGTGTTATTTTATAGTTATAACAACATTAGCTCAAAAATTTTGTAGCATTGCAGTATTAGAACTGTTGCCCGAATGTTATCTTACTTTTTGCTATAGGAATGCTACTTAAAGGTAGCATGTAAGTAAACATTTTACTCAGTAACTTACTTTTAAAATATCTTGTGTTTTAAAGGAATCCTTTTTAAAAAGTGAATCATCACCTTCTTATTTACTTGTGGTACAAATCTTGATGTTCATTTATTGGATTTTGTGTAAAGTATCCTGAATTTGTGTAAAAACAGGTTTACTTCTATTCTACATTATTTTTCTGCTTCATTTCAGTTTAGCAAATGCATTGATATTCTTCAAATATTTATTGAATTATACTCAGGTACAGTGCAGATGTGTGAATTTCTAAAATTTGGTCCATTAAATAGAAACAAAAAGCTCATATGTTACTAGTAGAGGTTTCTAATGATAGAAAAATCTTAAATTCATATCTGGTTGACTAATTTTTTTCATCTCAGAGATTATTGGTAAGAAGAATTTGCTCAAAGGGAAATTCTGCTACATTGTAATGCCCATTGATTTTTTAGTGTATCTTGTTTTATAAATAGAAAGGTAAACATAACAGAAATTAATTTTCTACTATTTAAGTTCTGACGGATTAGATATAGAAAAAGATCATTTTTTTTTATTAATTATATGCATGGTAATTTTACAGCATTGACAATTGCCAAACCTTTTGTTTGAATTTTTCCCCCTCCTTCCCCCTCCCCCACCCCCCCATGGCAACTTGACCAATACATGTTAAATATGTTAAAAGTATAAGTTAAATACAATATATGTATACATGTCCAAACAGTTATTTTGCTGTACGAAAAGAATCGGACTTTGAAACAGTGTATAATTAGCTTGTGAAGAAAATAAAAAATGCAGGCGGACAAAAATAGATGGATTGGGAATTCTATGTAGTGGTTCATAGTCATTTCCCAGAGTTCTTTCGCTGGGTGTAGCTGGTTCAGTTCATTACTGCTCAATTAGAACTGAATTGGTTCATCTCATTGTTGGAAAAAGATCATATTTTTAAAGGCAAAACATTCAATGGAGAAGCATCTAGGAAGTTGTGTTCATTTTTACAGATAGAAGGTTTTGACCCATACAAGTAGTATTTTTTTACCCAAGAAGTTTTGGATATAAGTGGTTCCAATGTATAATAAATAAAGAAATGGAACCAACTAAATGAATTTTTGAGTTTTAAATTCAGTTTGAATATCAAATTCAGGAGGAATTGTACTACCCTCCATAAATGGTATCAATTTTTTTTTCTAAATTTAAAAAGGACACTTTGAATTTTTGTTATATTATTCTGTGTACATACTTCATTACTTCTATTTTATAAATGTCTCAAGAGCAATGATTTTATCTGATTTTTGTATCTCATCTAGTCTCTAAAATGGTATATTAACATATAGTAGATAGTGAATAATATCTTTTGAAGGAATGCATGTATGAATATGTTGATTAAAAATCTGATTTAATAATTAAAATTTTAAATTTAAAACCATCTAATAATCTTTAACTATAAGATGAAAAACAATCCATGTATTTGCTTTTTAATTGAAGCAAAGGAAAAACCCTAAAAACATACCAATGGTTTTTAATTCTTTGGAAATATAAATAATACATTATTTGGATATGTGGAGTGAATTTTTTGAGAGGATATCGTAGTGATATATAGAATGATATATGGAAAGAGACCCAATGATGACTCTTAGAGTGATTAAGAGAGACAAGGAGAAAATTAATTGCTAGAGAAGAAAAGGAGAAAACAAAGTAAGAATCCTGTGCAATTATGGTCCAGAAGAGAGGCCTCAGAGTTTGGAGGCTTCTCTTAACATTTTTAAAAATGTAATCTAGTAAATTTCTCCTTTCAATCATAAATTCTTATAGGAGCTTATGTAAAAAATTATTCTCAAGTAGTAGAATAAATTATGTGTATCTTTAAACTTGTCTTCTTTTTCAGTTGGAAGAAGCTGAAAATTTTGCCAAAAATGTAGTTGACATGGGAGAGAAAACATCAGAGTTCAAAGCCAAAGGTTACTTAGCTTTGGGACTCACTTACAGTTTGCAGGCCACTGATGGTAAGATGAAGTGGGAGCAGGAGGAGCCTATGTTGCTGTCTTGGGAAGATGATTCATAAGCAAGGAAAGGCTTCCCACATGTGACAGAAGGGCAGGATAGTTGGGCTGCATCTTCATAGTCTCCATGGCAATCATTACAAATGGGTTAGGGTGTATTTGAGTATGGGGTATGAGCTTGGCCAGAGACTAGATCCATCCCCAACTTCTTACCCATAGGTAGTGTGTTGGTTTCTCTTTGGAAAGGGTTGTTGGGCTACAGAGATGGTGACTTAAAGCAGTGTTTCACCTCCTTCAGTTCTAAACAATGATTGCAGTCCTAGCCCTCCTTGCTCTCTCTCCCTTCCCCCTACTCACCAGCAACTATTTTATATTGCATAAGTGTAACCATGCATATAACAGTAGAGAATGAAAACTGTACAGTTTTTGGAAACAAGCATAATATAGACTTTAGAATTAGCTATAACTGAGGTAGAAGATTCTCAGATTATGTTCTGAACTTGGTGTGTTCTTTACAGCTAATATAATGTTTTAAATGTTATTGGTTTCTTGTGTTGTTATAAGAGAACACTATCTTCGGACTGCTTCCATTTTTGATCTTCCACAAAATATGACACATCCTATGGATTTTGTACATTGTTGAATTCGTGTTCTTTTGTGTTACAGAACACATAGTTGGTGGATTTAACTGTTCTTCCATCTTTAGTTTTAGAAAAAATAGCTGGATGATATAGAAGAAGCACTGGATAGAAGGTCAAACTTCAACTCCTATAGCCACTTATTCACCTTGTAAATGGCACGGTTAATCTCCCAATCAGGCATGATTGACTGAAATGACTGAACAGAAAGGATTGTATTATTTATCTCTGTTAAATTTCATTTTATTAAATTTACCCCATTGTTTTAGTCCATTGAGATGTTTTTGGTTCCTGACTTTTATCATCTAACATGTCATCTCTCTCAGCTTTGTGTCACTCACAAATCTGACAAGCATTTGTCTGTACCTTCATCCAAATCTTTAATTAAAATGTCAAATGACACAGGGTCAAACCTAATTTCCAGGGATATACTAGCAAAGCAGAATTGAATTAGCTCAGAAGAAACACGAGATGTGTAGTTAGAGAAACCACCCCAGATAGGTTAATTACCTATCTCACAGGGAGTTGGACTTCATATTCTTTCAGGTCTTTTGTAACTCCAAAAGTGTACAACTCTAAATGAAATGAGGAATTTGGCATAAGGGCTATTATAAATATATTTTAAAGCTCCTTGCAATATTCTACTTTTACCTTTTTCTATGGGTATTTAGCCATTGGGTTTTGTATTGATACCTAAAGAATATCTTCAGTCCTTTCTCTAAATTTGTTTCCATGGGAATTCCTCTACTTAATTTCTGGTGAAATATGCTTTTTCAGTCCTGCATTGTAAATTAGTTTATTATTTCATTATAAAACAATTGACCCTTTGTGAGTGGAAAGTACAAATTTTAAGTTAATTTTTTTTTCTTTCAATAGTCTGAGGCTGGGGTTAAGTGACTTGCCCAGGGTCACACAGCTAGGAAGTGTTAAGTGTCTGAGATCAGATTTGAACTTGGGTCCTCCTGAATTCAGGGCTGGTGCTCTATCCACTGCGCAATGTAGCTGCCCCCATGATAAGTTTTTAATGATCTATTCACAGCATCCTAATGAAGGGAATTAAATCCATATTAGAAGAACTATTCTTGGCCATGAAATAGAGTTGAATTTACTTGGTCCATATAGAACTTTGACTAGTGACCTTGTCCTTCATAGCATCATCTTCTAATCAATTAAGCTGTTGATATGTATAGGGATTGATACATCTCTGAATTGGTACATCTTCTACTCAGAAGTAAAATATACCTATGTACTGCTGGAGCTGACCATTGGCCTGTCAAAATGTCATAGTAAACCTCAGAATTGTCCTGTAGTTGACATATAGGACATATCTCCCCAAGTAAATCATAAGCTCTCAAAGGCATGGTATTAAATTCTTGTTCCATTCCCTACAAATCCTGAGCATACCTCGTAGCCATTCAGTAAATGTGGTTTGCCATATCCTCTTTTATTTTTTATTTTTTGGCAATTGATTTTATGTGTATAATCTTAATTTTCTGTCTATGTATTCCACACTGACTGACTAAATTCTTTTCTCAGCTTCTTTGCGAGGGATGCAAGAAGTCCTGCAGAGAAAGGCTCTTCTTGCTTTTCAGAGGTGAGTGGGTGTAAATCTTTCCATTCTCCTGTACATAATGGAGGGAAAAGACCTCATTATAAGTATAAAAAAGAAGAGATATTTATAAAGATTAGATAAACAGTGCTTTTACCTCTGGAAGTCTTCTGTAGTACAGAACATATTGCATTAAAAATTGCTTCATCATTTGTTGCCATATGAATCCATATTCTTTATCTGTTTATTCATTTGGGTGCATTTTATCATCAGCTCTTTGATCTCCACAAAGACATATATGTGACAATATAAGGTAGTGATCTTTTTACTAAAGACATTTGTCATTACCAAGCCAATGATTGTAAGCATTTTCTAAAATATTTTTCTTTTTGTTAAAATCTGGAGACAGTTTTGTTTTTAAGTAGCATAAATAAATGTTTTCATGCTATTACTGATGTCTGTGAAAAATCATGTGACTATTCTTTGTTTATATATCAAATCTATTACAGATCTGTCTGTTACATCTAGCTATTGCACCACAAAATTGTTATAATTTTGTTTCTGTTGTTTTGGATATATTTACAATCTCATTATTTAAATCTATTTGTACATGGTAAGCTCCTTTGGGTGCCCCTCAGCCTTGAATGTGGAAAATGGGATTAGAAATTGACTTACTCCCTATGTAACTTTCCCCCTGAACCTCAGTTTCATCTTCTGTAAAATTGAAGGCTTTGGGTGTTTCTTATTCTCGGTTTTTTCCCTTGATCTTTTCCTTTTCCCCATCATACCATTGCTTGTATAATCTTGTCAGATGTCCTGTAGTAAGTAGAATGTAAACTTTTCAACCAGAAATTATGTCATTTTTTTTGTCTTGCTTTACCTCAGGACTTAGAACAGTCCCTTCTCAACAATAGAATTTTCTTGAATCAAAAGTATGGAATAAAGTTGGAGTTAAAGAAGATTTAATCTGTACTACAGGAAGGTTACTTTGCAAATTGTATTATTTATGACTACATTTTAATATATTGTGGTCATTACATGTGCTTATTAAATATAAATAAGCATATTTATGCTCATCAGTATGACTATATTTTGATTTTTAAAAATATTTTAACAACTTCACTAAGCACCAGTTTTTTCATCTGCAAAAATTGCCATAAGTTACCTACCATACAGAATAGTTAATTGTATGGGCCAGGTGATAGCAATCATTGTTAAAACTGTCTAAAAAGCATGAAGTCCTTGCTTTTCCAACTTAAATTGATGGTGAGTATGTTGAGTAGTGAGTAGAGATGGTAATTTATTCTTTTTATGAAATGTTTATAACTTTAAAGTAAATTTATGTCCTTATACATAGATTATAAGATCACATAATAAGTTTTATTTAATGAACTACTTAGAACTATGTGAAGTAGTCCTTCCTTTTTTACCAGAGTCTTGGCTTTTGAAATTGATAGGTACACTATAATTTAAGTTTTTCAGAGTATATACAAGAAGAGTAATCTGCTTTGGCATTTTTAATATTTTTCCCTTTTTAGGTGAAGGGAGCAAAGAAGGTGGCTAAGAATAGATTAAATGGAGTAATTTGATTCATTAGCAAAATTAAGAAAAGTAAAAGCTTGAAATTCAACATACATGCTTGATGTGTGCTTTGGGTGATAAATTCAGATTGATAACTCTATATAAGATTCTTTAGATTCAGGATTATTCTTTTATATAAATACTAGTTTCTTAAAAACTTTTGTTGTTTGACAAAACAAACCATGACTAGGACAGAGGCCCCTGTTATAAATGGTATGTTATAGAAGGAATCTGATATACTCAGGGTATGGCTTTGAGGCTTTTTCCTCCTTTTGCCTCCCACACACTTACTTCATAGGATAATTTTCTAATATTTTACTTGGTAATGGGTAGAGATGGTTTTTATTATAACTTACAAATAATTCATGAACTAAAATGTTTAAAATTTGTGGACCCAGCTAAGGATATTATAATCCTGAGAAATTTTTCCAAAATTTGTATAAATTAAGTTTGATTGGTAGTGAAAGAAGTAAAATAAAAGTATAATACTTGCAAGTGTCTCTTAAAAATGAATTCCTTTTTTCATTTTCCTTACCAATATGTGTGGTATGGATGTGAGGGAGAGTCAGACCAGAAAAAAGAGAAATATAAATCATTGAATTCTAGTTTGCACTTTTTTTGGGCAGCAAAGAGTAAAATTCCAATGATATGCAAAATTTTGGATGGCCAATAGACAAAAGGATAAACCTGAAAGATGGACTTTGCAAACAGATAAAAAACATTCTCTCAGGATTAGGATAAGATCATATGAAAAAATAGTAGCCTCCAGTAAAAACAAACAAACAAACAAAAAAAAAAAACTCACAAATAAACCCAGACATGATTATCAGACATGTTTGTTTCTTTGAATAGTAATCATAATGACTCATTTTTATACTGCTTTAAATTTGACAAGATGGCTTTATCATAAGACTCTTATGAAGCAGTTAGGATAGGCACCATTAATCCCATTTTGTAGATTAGAAAAACTAAGGCAAAAGGAAGTAAAATGAATTGCTCAAGGTCAACTGTAACAGAACTAGAATTTGAACAATAGCAAGAATTATGCCCTTTCTCCTGTTAGTGTCATGCTTACAACTCAGTGAAGACTTAGCATGATTCAGTGAGAAAGCACTGCACTTAAGGTCAGCCAGAAAAAAGATAAAGAGGTCAGAGGACCTGTGCCTAAGTTCAACCGGTGTCATTTATTAAGGAGATGACTTGGGACAGACTCTCACTTGTGAGAACAAGAGAAGTAATGCATGTAAAACCTCTGCAAACCACAAAATACTGCACAAATACATGATGGTGTCATTATCTGTCATCAAGAAAGATTAAGGAAGGGAAGAGTTTGCCATAAACATTTATTAGTCACTGATGATGTCCCTGGCACTGTGCTGAGTACTGGGATACAGAGAGGCAAAAGACAGTCTGCCCTCGAGCAAGGCAGTCTAATGGGGGAGACAACTAGCGAAGCAATATGTGCAAATAAGCCATAGTCAGGCTAAAAAATGAAGAAAGGTAAGGCACTTGAATTCAAGGGAAGCTAGAAGGTAGAGATGAGGGGGCACCGGTCCAGGCATGGGAAACAGTCAGAAAAAATTTCTGGTGGAGAAGTGGAAATGTCTTGTTCATGAAACGTCAAGGAGGTTGGTGTCAGTGGAGCTAAGGGTACTTGTCAGGAAATAAGGTGAAAAACACTAGGATGGTAAGAGAGAATAGATTATGAAGGGCTTGAATGCTAAGATTTTGTATTTGATATTGGAGGTAATAGTGAGACACTGGAGTTTATTGAGGGCAGGGGAGGGGTGGTGGAGCTGTGTTACATGATTGAACCTATATTTAGAAAAATCACATTAGTGGCTAAATGGAGGATTGAGTGGAGTGGGGGGAGGCTTGAGGTGACAAACTCACCAGCAGATTAGTTGTTAATAATTTCTGTATTGCTTAGTTATACAGGTAGGTGGGGCAGTGGACAGAGTGCTGGGCCTGGAGTCAGTTTAAAACCAGCCTCTGACATGTACTAGTTGTGTGACCTAGGTAAGTCACTTACCCTGTTTGCCTCAGTTTCCTCATCTGTAAAATAAACTAAAAAAGGATATGGCAACCACTCCCGTGTCTTTGCCAAGAAAACCGTAAATAAAGTTATGAAGAGTCAGACTGGGATGAAAACAACAATATACTATAGGTACTGTGCTTTATGATTATAATCATTTTCTCATGTGATCCTCACAGCAATTCCTGGAGATGGTATTATAATTCCAATTTTTACAGATGAAAAAACTGAAGTAATCAGAGATTAAGTGACTTGACCAAGATCACAGTTAGTAAGGGTCAGAGGCCACATCTGAACTCAGATCTTTCTGACTCCAGCTCTGAATCTCTTACCCATTGTGCCAACTTGCCAGAATATTGAATATTAATTATATTATTCGCAAGAAAAAAAATTGAGAATAGTCCCTTTATTCTAAACAGGAAGATGTGGTCTAATACCTTTGCCATCATAAAATGATTTTGTTGTTCTTTTTAATCTTGAACATGTCCTTTGTAAACACTGCATCTCTTTTTTATCACAGTATGTCAATGGAAGAATATAAAAATATGTTTTTAACTTGTACGCAATGAAAAACCTTTAAAAGAGAAAGTGAAAACTTGTTTTGCTACGTTTAACAATCCAGTAGCAAAAGAATCATATCTCCATGCAATGAATTAAGTCTTCCTTATCAAAGCAAAAAAATCTTTTTTCACTTATTTTTCTCCTTCAGTGTTACAGACCATGTAATAAAATTATTAATTAGTTATATTAAAGGGTACCAAGGATTGTAATTTGAAGATTAAACTAGATTTATCTTAATGAGAAAGTCTTGTAGAAGGCCAGAACTCTGAAAAGGTATACTTAAGACTCAGTATGATTGATGAGATAATGATTCTCTAGCTAATGATGTAATCACTCTAGTTAAGTACATATACTTAATGTGCTGTGGTGATATAATGATACTATTGTTAGCACTTGCACAATAATGGCTACAGTTGCACATGCTCAGTGTGATGTAGTGACTTAATCTTAGTGGGATATTTAAAGGAAGTCTCAGACACAGAAGATGCTCAGCCACAGCTGTCAGGATTATTACTAGGTGCTAAATCGGTTGTCTGGTACTTAACAATTCTCTAATTCAGAGTTTACACCTTTAAAGGAGCTCACTCATTGGTTCTTTAAGGAGTTCCCACAAGCCCATTCTCTGGGGAAATATAACGAGCCAACATTGAGTGGGGAGGTCAGTCTGGAAGGAGTCAAGGAGAGAAGCTCAAGGAGGTTCTGAGCCAGGATTCAGTGGGTTCGCAAGTCCAGCAGATTCACAAGTCTAAAGGAAAAGCCTGCTCATGGACTTCCGGGAGGTTCACATCTAGGATTGACTTCTGGGAAACCCACAATCCCACACTCTCGGAGGCAGAGTCTGATTCATTCCCACGTCTACCTTTGTGCTGGCTGGGATTCAGAGGGAGCTGGAGACTGAAGGTGGCTGGAGTGAGTCTGACAGGAAAAGATTCAAGACTTTGAAGTACACAATAGAGGATCTGGACTTTAACTCCTGGCTGCATTTAGGGATTATTGAACTGAACTGAAAGGAAGGCTGCCTCCAGAAGAAACCTCCTCCCAGAGAACGATTTTACATTTTAGAAAAACAGAACATTACACACAGCCACGAGAGAAAATGCCAGATTCCAGACTCCATCTTTGACAGCCATGTGGCCTTCCTGTCTCCTTCACTCCTCCACTAAGAACAAGGACTCAGGCTGATATTGAGGTCCTCCAGAGAGCTAGTCCCGGCATTACAAAGTCTCTCACCCCCATCCCATAATTTGGTATTTCATCAGAAACAATTTAAATAAATTAGATTTGATTATCATGAGGCTTCTCTGAATCATAAAAATTTTTATCTATAATATCAGGAGAGTTAATTGAGCGAAATCAGTATGTGACCCGAGTAATTTAAAGATCTAGTCCTTGTGTCCAGAGAACAATTTGGACCTCACTGTGCAGAGGGCTGGAACTCTGAAAAGGTGCATTTGAATCAGACAGCAGAGTACTTAAGGCTAATTACCTATTCCATGTGAGATAATGGTTCTACATACCCATATTTAGATGAGATGGTGGGGTGATGACACTGCTCACGACTGACACCTGAATGTGTTGTGATGAGGTAATTGAAGGCAAAGATTGGAGGGTGGAGGGAGTGGGTTAGAGCTCTCTGCTGCAGCATGATCAGGGGAGAGACTTCAGGTTCTGGACTCCAAAGTCCAGAATTCATCTTTAATGAGCCCCATGTCAGCTTGCCTGACTCCTTCACTTCTCCTAAAGAACAAGGACTTTGACTGATCCTGACTCTGATCCTGAGGCCTTCCAGAGAGCTGGCCCAGACATTATATCATTGGGTCTCCCTTAGAGGTGTAATGTTAAATTAATTAACCTTATTTCATTTGATCTAATCTTTCATTAATCAACTCAGAGCCTTTGTAAACCCCTGAGGCACCTATATTGTATGTTAGATGAACATTGAACTTAGTCAGGAAGATCTGAGTTCAAATCTAGCCTCAGACACTTAGTAAATCTGTATCCTTGGGCCAGTCACAGTCTCTGACTGTTTCTTTAACTGTAAAGTGTAAGTAACAGCACCTCTCTCTTAAGGTTATTGTGGGGTTAAATACTATCAGAATGAAAATTTCTTAGCCTTTGCCTGACACTGAATAGGCACTTAATGTTTATTACCTTCACTTCCTTTCTTCCTTCTTGCTCAAGTCAACAAGCTATTTTTAAAGTGCTTACTATATGTCAGACACTGTGTTAAGTGCTGAGGATACAAAAAGACAAAAGATAGTTCTTAAGGGGCTCACAACCTAATGAGTGAGACAGTGGGCAACACAACTATGTAGAAAATAACATATGGACAGCATCATTTGGAGATCATCTTTGTGGGAAGGCACTAACATTAAGGGGGACTAAGCTTTGAGACTTGAAGGAAGTCAGGAGACAAAGATGAGGAGGGAGAGAATTCTAGGATTGGAGGATAGCTCATGGAAATACCTGGAGTGAAGAGCTGGCCTGTCTTGTGGGAAGAACAGCAAGGAGACTGGTGCTGCTGAATTTTGGGGCATGAGAAGGGGAGCAAGGAGTATAGAAGCTTGAAAATAAGAAGGTGCCTTGTTATGAATGGCTTAAAGGTCAAGCAGAGGATGCTATATTTGATGTTGGAGACGGTAGAGAGTCACTGGAATTTATTGAAACAGTGGAATGATGTTGCTAGCCAAGCACTTTAAGATCACTGATAACTGAGAGGAGTTGAACTGAAATGGGAAGAAATTTAACACAGGGAGACAAGTCAAAAGGCTGTTGTATTGGTCACAAAGGTGATGATGATCCACGCCAGGTGTGATGAGGAAAGAGATGTGTATGAGAGAGATTTTGAAGGTAGAACAGTCGAGGGTGGGGGAAAGAGAAAATGAGAAATTTAGGATAACAGCTAAGTTGTGAGCCTAGGTGATTGGGACGGTGGTACCCACAATTGTCATTGGGAAGTTAACAAAGGAAGAGGTTGATGCAGTGGGGACAATAATTAGTTCAACTTTGGACATGCTGAATTGAAGAAGCTTGTGGGACATACACTTAGAGATGTTTGAAAAACAGTTGCAGATGTAAGTGTGATGATCAGGAGAGATGGTAAAGCTTCATAAGGAGATCTAAGAATCATTTGTATGGAGATGATAACTAATTTCATGGGAGCTGATGAGATCACCAATTGAAATAGAATGTGATCTTTTACCAAAGATTATGTCACTGAAGACATACTTTTCTTTTATATATATATATTTCTGATGGTGAGAGAGAAATTGTTATAATGACCACTGGTGGAGTCAAATAAAAATTCAAATTCTTAGTGGTACAGAAAAAGATGATTAAGTAAACTTAGAAAAGTAGACATTCTTTTGTTGTTGTTTTGTTTTTTAATTTTATTTATTTAATTACTTTTTACAAGAACTTTATGCACAGGTAATTTTCCAGCATTGACAATTGCAAAACCTTTTGTTCCAACTTTTCCCCTCCTTCCCTCCCACCCCTTCCCTGAAATGGCAAGTTGACCAATACATGTTAAATACGTTAAAGTATAAATTAAATACAATATATGTACACGTGTCCAAACAGTTATTTTGCTGTATAAAAAGAATCGGACTTTTAAATAGTGTACAATTAGCTTGTGAAGGAAATCAAAAATGCAGGCGGACAAAATTAGAGGGATTGGGAATTCTATGTAATGGTTCATAGTCATCTCCCAGAGTTCTTTGGCTGGGTGTAGCTGGTTCAGTTCATTACTGCTCTATTGGAACTGCTTTAGTTCATCTCATTGTTGAAAATGGTCACATCCATCAGAATTGATCATCATATAATATTGATATTAAAGTGTACAATGATCTCTTGGTCCTGCTCATTTCAGTCAGCAGCAGTTCATGTAAGTCTCTCCAGGCCTTTCTGAAATCATCCTGTTAGACATTTCTTACAGAACAATAATATTCCATAATATTCATATACCACAATTTATTCAGCCATTCTCCAATTGCTCAGGGCATCCACTCAGTCTCCAGTTTCTGGCCACTACAAAAAGCCTGCCACAAACATTTTTGCACATACAGGTCCCTTGTCCTTCTTTAAATCTCTTTGGGATATAAGCCCAGTAGTAACATTGTTGGATCAAAGGTATGCACAAAAAAGTAGACATTGTTAATGTTTACTAATGTATACTACTTATGTATACTTCTTAATGTATACTAATAGTTAAATAATTTGAATTTTTTTCAGAGCCCACAGTTTGTCACCTACAGATCACCTAGCTGCTTTTTATCTGGCTCTGCAACTGGCCATATCTAGACAGGTAAGTTTATATTGTGGTGTTTCCTGGGATTGTAGCCTGAACTTAGGAAGATATACCATCCATGTTTAATTCCTTCATTTTCTCAGGTTGGTGTGGTAACTAATCTTTTATAAATTTGAAGTTAAATTGGGACCTTGAACCTTTGTAATCAGTCAATCATCTATATAGTGTAAGTGGAAGGCAAGCTCAGAAAGAAGGCTCTGGCCGTGTCTTGGAGGTAAAATAAGTAGGACTGAGAAAGGCCTTTTGTAGAAAGTAGGATTTGAGCTGAGTCTTCTTGACAGCCAGGAGGTAGAGGTTGGAGAGAGGACATTTTAAGTATTAGGGACAGCCACTGAGAAGACACAGAATGAGAACATGGCTTGTTATGTTTAAGGAACAGCAAATAGGCCAGTAGGTCTATGTACCTGGATTGTAGAGTATATAGAAGGGAGTAAAGTATAAGAAGATTGAAAAGTTAGGAAGGGCTCAGGTTGTGAAAGGTTTTAAATGCCAAAGAGCATTTTATAATTGATTTTGGAGTTATGAGGGGGGACACTAGTTTATTAGGTGAAAAAGTGAAATGATCAGATCCATGCATTAGGAAACTCATTTTGACAATTGAATGAAAGACAGAATGGACTAGGAAAAGACTTGGGACAGGGAAACCATCTAGAAGACTATTGTAAGGCTTTAGTGAGGGCCTATATACCAGGACCATGGCAGTGTGAGTGGTAAGAAGGGGCCTTATAGGAAAGATGGTGTAAAGCTAGAAAGGACAAGACTTGATGGTAAATTGGAATGTAAGGCGAGTATAAGTGAGGGGTAAAGGATGACCCCTACCTAAATTGTCAACATGGATGACTTGGAGAATAGCGGTGCCTTTAACAGTAATAGGAAAGTTGGGGAGTGATAGGGAAATAATGTAAAAGGAAGAGTTTGGAGGAAAAGATAGTTGAAGCTTGTTTTGTTCATGCTGAATTTTAGATGTCCATGGGACATCTAATAGGGTTTTAGAAGATCAAAAGGGTTTAGAAGAGAAGTGAGAGGAGTGGAAAGGGAGGCATTTAGGATCAATGACTTTCTTAAGGAAGTTTAGCTAAGAAGAGGAGAGGAGGAGATATAGGACAATAGTGAGTTGGGATGATTGGGTCAAGTGAGGTGGGGAAGAAGTAGGTATACTTGTGGGCAAGCAAGAAATAGACATTAGAAAGGGAGACACTGAAGAATGGAGGGAAAGGGCAATGATAATGAAGGTGATCTGCTGAAGAAAATGGGAAGGAATGGAAGCAAGGGTGCATGTTCTCTACAGAGATTAGAGCCATCTCTTCATGATAGATGAATGAAGGAGGAATTCGTGAGAAAAGATGGATCCAAGAGAAAATGATTCTATACACACACCCATTGGTCAAGGTACATAAATGAACATCTTGCAAAGGAGATTAAACAGAATCTTTCTTGCATGTGGGAGAAAAGTCTTGACAAGATGGTCATAGAAGGACAGAGAAGAGAAATTGAAGCAAGAGGACTTGTTCGCAGTGTCAGATGCTGCAAAGATCAAGAAATAGAAAGGGCCGTTGTGACTTAGGTAGAAATCCAGTAGATACGGAAAGGCTGAAAGCTGTCAAGGAAGAGGTGATGAAGGATTTAAACTCTCAGAAGAATTGGTTTCTAAGGCACAAGTTGGAATATTGTTCTCGAGATTGTTCTGGGGTACTTGGATATAAGGAACTGGGGAGAAGAGGAAGCTCTGGAAGGATACCCTAAGGATCTCAGAGGTGGCTTCATGGTATTGGTTGAAGTCTCTTAAGTTTAAAGGAAGGAGAGCTGCAGAGGAGTTCTGTGATCTAAATTCCTTGGAATTACCTCCCCCTCACAGTTCCTTTCTCCATCCCAAGACTAGTCGAACTTCTTAGTAGTGTGTCATCTTTGAGGACTCTACTCTCTTTTCAGGAATTAACAGACAGCACAGTGGGTTTACTCTAGTCTTTATGTCTGTAGGCCTACTGGGAGGTGCTGTGTACTAAAGCCAATAGCTATTAAAGAATCCTTTTTTATTAAATTGATATGTTGTAGAGCTTTGCTATCTGCTGAATCCAAGCTGTGTGATATTAATCCTGGCTTATCTCTGGCTTCAGAATTGCCCAAGGCAACCATAGTAGCATGAATATTAGGGAGATCTAGTTCCTGCACACTGGGAGCACCCCTCCAGCCCAGCTTAGGGCTTAGGGGGATTTATATTGTCAAAATTGTGGTACATCAGGGTATGCCTCAAAACTCAAGTGGGGCTGGAACCAGATTAAAATGTAATTGGAAAATGCTTGCTAAAATAAATAAAAATACAGCATAACATAGTTAATACTAATTTGTGGTTTTCTTGGTAATGGAACCCATGGAGATCCATTTCTTTTTGCGTTGGCCACCACTATTCAAAATGGTGAGAAGCAATCAAAAATTGTAATCTTCTGAAGATCACTTCAAGTAATTTCTAACTTGGAGGAAAAGAAGGAGAACATGATTTTGAAGTCATGTCACATTGGAGTGACTGTGATGTATAAGAGGAATTCTGAATGGGCACATTGGGTAGAGCTAGGCTCAGTAAGAGGGTGGAAGGAGGTTAACACAGAGACAGATTTTAGTTTGATATAAGGAAAAATCTTTGTTGTTTGAATGGATTAGGTAAGGAGATAACTCATTTCCTTAGTGCCAGAGGTTTTCAATTGAAGATTGAATAATAGTTTGTTGAGATTTCCTGTTGCTGTTGTATTTGGCCTTCACTCTCAAAGAGTTCCATGGCATCAGGGAGGGGATACCATGATACACAAGTGAATTGGACTTAAGGGAGGGAGGGCTGGGCAAGTTCACCTGCCTCACTCTATCCTCCAGAGCCACCAGTGGCCAGGAAGAGATCAGGACGACTGGAGATGCTCCTGGATGTGGATGAGAGGCCTTTTGAAGCCTGTTTCAGCTCTGTGATTTTGTGACCCATTCTAGTGAATTTCTGTGGAAGACCCAGCTAGGGTGTTGCTGAGCCAGTGTAGATGGGCATGTTCTGGCTGTGGCCAGTATGGACTTCTAGATCCTGGGAACTCTGAGCACTAGCTGAACTTGCACAATTAATTTTTCAGATGAGGAAAACTCACTGTCCCTAGAGGCCTTTCCTTTCAGAAAGCATTCCTGAATTTTCTTTATTGCACAGCCTTGTCGGTGTAGCAATCAGTAATTCCTTCCTTGCCCTGTTTTCTCTGTGCCAGGTTTCTGTCTGTTTTTTCCAGTGGATTCAAAATTTTATATGAGCTTGAGAAAATTTGCTCTCATTTCTGTAAAGTGAATGGCTTGAATTATCATGGCCTCTGAGGTCTTTTTGTGCTCAGAAGCTAGAATCTAAGAATTTTCCAAAGCCATTGCAGATTCTTGTATGCATTTTCCATAGACCAGGAAGAATAGGTAATCAGTCCCATCATTTCATATAAAAATAAATGTGAATGACAATAAGAGAGAAAATACAAAAACTACTCCCTTGAATAAATCTCTAAGGTCCCTTCTAACTCTGAATACATTATATAATGATTGGTGTTTATATTGGTCATTATAATATGATTGGTCTTTGAATTTCACTATACATTTTTTTTTCTTTTGTGCTCAATAGCTTATTAGGGTTGGTGATTATAGTTGACTAGCTAGACAAAAGGATACCGGAGCGGTTACCAAAGACAACTCTGGTGGTGGTAGTAGCATCCATTTCCTAGAAATATCTCTACATAAATAGCTTTTTCCTGATGACTGTGTTGGTTTGAGCATTTTGTCCCCTTTACTTGTTATAATAAACAGTTTTTGGTTTTTTTTATAGAGAGCCACTGTGGAGTGATGAAAAAAGTCCTTGACTGAGATTCTGGAAACTCAGACTTTTCCTTGAGCTTGTCTAGTAATCAATAGCGTAACATTGGGCATCTTATTTCCCCTGGATTCTAATTTGGCATTAGTGAAATCAGGGTTAGTTTCAATGAGGTCAAAGTTTCCTTCTTTAAAATTTGGATTCTGTGAAGTTAGAGCATATGTCCCAAGGCCAACAAATAAGACATTTTTGGAGGAGAGAACTGATTGAATTAGAGGAGAGCAAAAGCTTTATAACTCCTGGAGAAATAAAGTCATTGGGGATTTTAAAGGAGACCCTTGAAGTAGGAAAACTAAGAAGTGGCTGCCAACAACACATGGCATTAGAGTGGGAAGAGACTGAAGAAAGCATTTGTGATAGTTTTGATATCCTATTTTGGAATTCATATGAAAATTCTCTCTCCTTTTCTGTAGAATCCATTTGAAATTTAGGGTATCTCTAAATTGAACACAGATACATTCTTTTGCTTTTTGTATTTAATTTGGAAGACTTTTACCTAATTGAAAGAAGTATCCCACACTACTCACATGGTACTTATAATCAACAAATCATTTATAACAGTTATGTTTTAAATTTGATAAGATTGTGATTTATACTGCATGGATTTTGGTACATCAGCATCATAAGTGTTACTAGAAATTTCTTCCTATGTTGAGTTCCATTAGGGATTATTTCGGAAGAGAGTCTTTTAAAATTTTAGATGTGAAGCTGCATGATGTGGTAAAAAGACCCCTCAATGGATGGAGGCTTAAGTTCAAATCCTAGATTTATTTTTCTTTATGTAAACTAATTAGCTGTGTGTCTATAACCATTAATTTACCTCTGTCTTTGTTTCTTCATTGTAAAATGAAGTAGTTGGGCCTGGACAATTTTTGAGGTTTCTTCTGTCCCTCGGATTCCATGAATTTCACTATTTATTACAATTGACAGTCACCTAGGACAGTTGAAAAGAAGGTTCATTCTACTGATTGGGAAGATTTTAACATAGTTGTTTTGATTTATATGAGTTTTCTATTGAGAGGCATTGTGTTATGATATATTCTAAACCTCCAAACCAGGGAAACTTGGATTCATATCCCACCTCTGACCTAATACCAATTGGGTGACCCTGGGGCAAGGTAGTATTTACTCTCTCAGGCCTCCAGGAAATTGTCTAGAACAACTGAGAAAGGCTGGCTTTCAGTTAAAGAAGATTCTTCCTCATCTATGATTTTGCTATACTAATAAAATCATAAACTGAATCCCTACCCTTTTATTTGAAGAAATCCTCTCATTTCACTAGGATTTTGAAAAATAGAAATAGTTTAGCTGAAGGAATTTAATTCCAGTAAAAACTTCAGGTTATTTGTTGTTTCCCAATTTGGCTATATCTGTTTGTGCATAATCAAAAGCAGTTTGAAGTATATGGCAAAGAAAAATAGTGTTTATGCAGGGAGAAATTAAAATTCTGATATTGGCAATTATACTCAGAAAAAAAGTCTTTCACTTCACTTCATTGGTTACTCTATTGTTTTGAAGAATTTGATGCTTATTTGAAAACACTCTGGTTTCTTTATGATTTGTGATTGATATCCTGGGGCTCTTATGACACTTTTTTTTTCCTTCCCAGAATCAGACTATAGAGCATATTAAATATGAATCTTAATATTCAGCTGGGATACCATGTAGAAACATTACATATTTAAGATTGTTGTGCATAGTTTTCATTGTTTAAAATTATTTATTCTTTGATTTTTGTTTTCAACCAGATACCAGAAGCACTGGGTTATGTTCGCCAAGCTCTTCAACTCCAAGGGGATGACGCCAACTCTTTGCATCTCCTTGCACTCTTATTGTCAGCTCAGAAACATTATCATGATGCTCTGAACATCATTGACATGGCCCTGAGTGAATATCCAGAAAACTTTATGTAAGTAGTCTATTTAGTTTTCTCTCCATTAACTCAGAAAAAGGTCTTCATTATGCCTTGCCAGTATCTTCTCTAGTTTGGGCCAGTTGTAGCTCATCTGTTGTGTTAAAGTGATTTCTTTTTAGAAATCATGACCACTGTGCAGATTAAATAGCATGTGGCCTAGCCTAATTCTTTTTAGAGAGTTAGTAACATAGCATAGTTTCAAATGAAAACATTATGACCTTGTTAAATATTGTAGGTTGTAAGGATCCTTTAAATGGGCGACCACAGTGCAACAGGAGATTGAGTTGCTCAGAAGTAATCTCTGTGGATATAGGTCTACCCTGTGGGTGGGATCCTGGCCATATTGAGATAGTTTCGTAATGGGTGACGACTCTCTCTCTGGTTAACTGCGTGTGTGACTTCACAGACCCTTTATAAGCCCACTGCAGGCAGCAAGTCACTCTCTTTAACCTGGCTCCCTACCCTGGGTTAGCTGAGCCAAACTGATAGATAGCCCAGAGAGGTAAGGCATTTGGTAGTGAACATGTGGGTCTTCAGACCAGGTGTTCACTAGGGAGCTAACAAGTCAGGGCATCAAATGAGTAGGTCTAATAAAGGCTTTTAAGATTACACGTGGCTGTTCTTGAGCGTGCTACCAGTTATTAAACTATAGATTCAAGAAATCGTGGGCCAGAGACCTTTGAAGGCCTCAGAGGAGGCAAGCCAGGTAGAGTTGACACTGCAAAGGACAGTGGTCAAAGGTACTCTGTTGGGCCTAGGACAGACTGGTAATAGTAACTCCCAGGAGGGCATGTTATAGTGGGTAGTCTATTGCCTGCATGCTTATAGACATTCCTTAGAATGAGGAAGGGACTTTGGGTCAAGAATCAAATCTAATGTTACTAAAAGATCTGCTCTTAAAACATTGTACAATCTTGATCAAGTCACTTCTTCTCTGGAAAATAGAATTACTTAAAACAGGATGAATTAATATTTGTAAGTTGTGCTGAAAATTTTCATTAGAAAGAAGCACTAAATTTGTGATTTTCCTTTATTTACTATGAAGGTAAATCAGATACCTAACTGATAACCTAACCTCTAGAGCAGGGTGGAGAACATCCAGTCTGCAAAGCCTTATAAGGCCCAAGAAATCATTTGGTCTGATCTTGCAAAGGCAACTGCAGCCAATGATGAATTGAAAGCTAGGTACAACAATCTCCCATTGCTTAAGTTTTAAGTCAGTAATTTTGTATGGCCTGCAAATGATGTTATAAATATTCCGGTGAACCTTCCCAGAAAAAAAGGTGCCCAACCCTTATCTAGAGGAATATGTGTAAGTCAGAAACTATTGAGAAGTACCTTTGATTTTCTGGACCACTTGTCCAGTTTTCACTCCCTATTAATTCCTTCCTTACCTGATCAAAAATGATCATAAGTATTAATATGCTATTGAGAATTAGCACAAGAATGAAAAGATTCCCACCTGCCCTGTTTTATAATCACTAACCAGAAAGGGTCTATGCTTGTGGTGGATCAGGGGAGGGAAATTGAGAGGTGGCATGGGAGGAATGGGATGCAATCTTAGCTTCTCTTCAGAATGATGTACAAATTCAAAGATTTAAAAGGATCATTTTATGGATTATTCCTTTGCATTATTATCTTCCAGTGTGTTTAATCAGTGCAATTTCAGCAGCTCTATTTAGAAAACAGGTTCCTAAATTTCCATTACATGTTTTTGTTTTTGTTGTTGTAGTTGTTATTTTTCTCATCTTCAAAGGAGAAGAAAGCATCTTTGACTACTGGATGCTAGATAATAATTTGGGAAAATTCTGACTTAGGATATAGCACTAGATCAGATATTTGATGACATTATATAATATAATGTCATTTCATTTGATGAGATGACTAGCTATTATTGTGCCTTTCATGTCTTGCTGGTCTTAGAGTCGTTTCTTTCATTAGTGAGTTTATTTCTAGATTTTGTCCAAAGCAGTTTTGGTTCTGAGAACCTTAAAAATAATTTCTTTCCTTTTCAATTTTTTTTAAATACTCTGTTCTTTTCCCATCAATAAATTACCACCTGCTATATCCAAGTTCTGTCATAAATATTCATATAGCTTCTCCTCCCCTGCCCTTCATTCCCTTTTAATTTTACTTTTTAACTACAGTGTTACCTTACGGTATTGATAGCCTAGTGTGTCATCTGAGAGTAGGATGATTGAATGGAAAACCATGATGTAAAATAAGCAGTAAACAATAACTCCTAATATTATCCTGAAAATTGGTGATGGTTCCAAGTGACAGCAGCTGACAGGCTTTTCAAGTGGCAGACCTAAAGAACAGCAGTGGAGATATTTGAGGAGTGCAAGGCTGTTATTTTAATGTTAACAGTGAGCTTGAAAAGGCAAGACATATGGTAGTAGGTTGGAAAGCAACAGAAGACTAGATTGCTGTTTAAATATTTGTATTTCTTGATGTGTAATGGGAGACTTATCTTCTGAGAATAAATAGTTCATTGAAAGTTAAGGTCAGACATGGTCTACCAGTCCTCCTGCCTGTAAATTAAATCCATGATTTCTCATTTCTCTCAAACCTGAAGAAAATGTAGAATTAAAGAAAGAAAGCCCTCAAACCAGCACCCAGAAGAATGCTCAGTACACAGTAGGCTTACAATAAATTTGTTGGATATTATTGAATATTATTCCCTGTTTTATGTTTGTATATTCTTTTTCTGGCTACATTGAAAGTAGAGATTTTGTATTATACTTATTTCATACTTCCCATTCTCCTTGGTATAACATTTTGAATTTAGGTAATGACAGTAAATATTTGTTTAATTTCAGAAACAAAAAACTATCTAGAAAACATTAAGATCTGATGTCTATGTTTAAGACTGGTGATGCAAAAAGCTCCTTGGTGATCTTATAAAATTAAGTGCTCTTTCTGGCAGTGGGGTGATTTCCCTTCCTAGATTTCATTTTGTGAAGTAGAAAAACCTTTGAATTTTATGACCTGGATTGATGATCACTACTTGTACCTTTGCAAGTTAGCCTTTTTGAGCCTCATCTGTGAAATTCTGAATCTCAGCTAGATTACAGGATAATTTCTAACTTTAAAATCCTTAGTTACTAGTTGTGACACATAATCACCTACAATTGATATTGCTTTTTTGACCTTGCTCAGCAGAAGACAGATGTGGTAATAACAGCTATAACTATTCTGTCCTTCAAATTATAGGTCTCAGGGTTGAAAGTGAATCTCTAGTACATCTTTCTACATAGAAGTAGGAAAGAATGGGGATAGTTATAGGCTAGGGAATATAAAATTAAGATTATTTTCCTATCAGGATTTGACACAGGAATTTTTTTCTCTGGGGATGTTGAGGAAACTTTAAAAATAAGCCTTTGATTCTTAGGAGGTGAGAATAGCTGTTTTTCTACTTGGAAAGAAAGGAATGAATTTGAAACCTCTTGAAGTCTTTTTCATCTCTGATATTTTAAGATTTAAACCCCCTCCTACCACTGTACCTACTTAAATGTTGAAAAGCATAAAAAATGGACTGAAAATATTATTTGCATGCTATAACATTTTCCAGTAATTGAGACTGCCATTGGTGGAGCTGTGAAATGATCTAACCATTCTGGAGAGCAATTTGCAACTGTGCCTCAAAACCTGTTAAACTCTATACACCAACTGTAACACTAGGAGGTGTGTACTCTAACGACATAAAAAAAGGAGCAGAGGACTAATTTGTAGAAACACATTTATAGTAGTTCTTTTTTTTGTGGTGGTAAAAAACTAAAAACGAAGGGAATGTTCATCATTTGGAGAATGGCTGAACAAATTTTGACATATGAGTCTTACAGAAAACTGTTGTGCTATAAGAAATTCTTTCTTTTTTTTTTTTAATATCTTAATTTATTATTTATTTTGAGCACTTTTTTCTTTTTATGTTTTGAGTTCCAGATAATCTCCTTCTCTCCTAAATCCTCCCCCACCCACTGAGAGGCAAGCAATATCGTGTCAATTATACACGTCAAATCATGCAAGACATTTTTCTATATTAACCCATATTTCCCCCCAAAAGCAGGAAAAATAAAGAAAGTGAGAAAATTATAGTTTGTCAGTTCTCTCTCTGGAGGTAGATGACATTTTTTCATTTGAGTTCTTTGGAATTGTCTTAGATCATTGTGTTGATCAGAGTAACCAAGTCTTTCACAGTTGATCATTATTACAACATTGTTGATATTGTGCACATCATCTCCTGATTCTTCTTCTTTCTCTTATTATAAGTTTATATAGCTTGTATGATGTTTTTCTGAAACCATCTTCCCCTGGCCCCCAACTCCCAATCAAAAATAATGAAGTTTTGCTGTCTATTTCTTCTTGCAACTCTCTTAACTTCTCCTTTAGGAAGTTAGATGGTATACTACTTGGTGCATATATGTTTAGTATTGATATTGCTTCATTGTCTATGCTACCCATTAGCAAGATATAGTTTCTCTTCCTTATCTCTTTTAATTAGATCAATTTTTGTTTTTGTTTGATCTGAGATAAGGATGGCTACCCCTGCTTTTTTGACTTCATCTGAAGCATAATAGATTCTGCTCCAGCCTTTTACCTTTACTCTGTATGTATCTCCCTGCTTTAAATGTGTTTCCTATAAAGAACATGTTATAGGGTTCTGGTTTTTGATCCAGTCTGCTATCTGCCTCTGCTTTATGAGCGAATTCATCCCATTCACATTCATAGTTAAAATGACTAATTCTGTATTTCCTGCCATCTTATTATCCTCAGATTATGCTTTTCTTTTTCTTACCCCTGTTATCCCCTCCCCAGTATTAAACTTATGGACACCACTTGCCTTATGCAGCTCTCCCTCTTAAGAATCCCTCCCATCCCCTTTGAGTCCCTTCCCCTTTCTTATATCTTTCCCTTAATACTCTTTTCCTTTTCCCTTTTCCTCTCCCACTTTCTAATGAGGTGAGAGAAGTTTCTCTGTAAACTAAGTATGTCAATTATTTTCTCTTTGAGCCAAATCTGATGAGAATAAGATTCACACAATGATCCTCCCCCTCCCTAAATTCCCTCAGACATGACAGATTTTCTTTGCCTCTTTGTGGGATGTAGTTTCCCTCTTTTTATCTCCCCCTTTCCCATTTTCTGATACTATCCCCTTTCAACTTCTACTTTCCTTTTTTATATTATATCAATAAAATCAATTTATATATGCACTCTTTATGTATGTCCATAACAGAAATATAGTTCTCAAGAGTTCTTTTTACCATTTTCTACTTCTCTTGAGCCCTATAGGTGGAGGTCAAATTTTTTTGTTTAGCTCTGGTGTTTTCATTAGAAACAAATGGAATTCACCTGTTTCATTAAATGTCCATCCTCTTCCCTGGAAGAAAATTTCTCAGCTTAGCTAGATAGGTTAGTCTTGGCTGCATTCAAAATTCTTTTGCTTTTTGGAATATCAGATTCCAGGCCAGAAGGGTCATTTTTAAAGAAGTCTGGGAACTCTTGTATCTACTGCTGTAGAATGAAATGAATAAACCAAGGAGAACAACTTAAACTACAGCAACATAGTAAATGCAGACAACTTTGAAAGACTTCAAAACTTTCATCATCACAAGGACCAACCAAGAAGGATAATCATGAAAGAAGTTATCCATCTTTTGACAGAGAGTCAAGTGATGGACTTACTGTGGGAAGTTGAAACAGATATTTTATGGGCAAGGCTGAAACAGGAATTTTACTTTGCTTGACTTTGAAGATTTTTTTTACAAGAATTTTTTTTCAAAAGGAGGGGAGAATTGTGTAGGAGAAAAAGTAGATTCCTATAAAGTAAAAGAAAATAAGAATAAATTGGAAAAAAATGAAAGCATATGTCTTCTTAGTAAACATTCTGTATTCACTCTTGATAAACCATTAACTTATATGAAATATGATTGGGACCAAAATGCATGCTGTTTCTTTTTTTAAAAAAATAACTTTGCATGTTTTCCTTTGATTGATATGCCTTGCTAAGTCATTTTCTCATTTGCCAAGAAGATGGAGTTAGGTGCCAATGTGATGAATGGAACAGACTTTTTAAGCATTTTTTTCTTGAGGATAATGAAGCAATATGCCATGACTCTTTGTAGGCTTGGAGGTTTTCTAAAGGTAACAATTTTTGTGGTCTATTTTCCTATTGCCATTCATTTATTTTTAAATGAAAGGCTTGGATTGGGAATTGATGATCTGTTTTTGTATTCTTTGGAAAATACAGCTGAGAATTGCACACCAGTATCAACTTTTGAGAATTCATTTAAATAAAGTTGAAAAGGACACTGGAATTTATCTAATTAGAGACTGATAGAATCTTGAGGGGAAAAGACCCTGGAAGCTGCCTATTGTACTAACCCATTGATTTTATAGACATAGACAGTAAGGTCCAGAGAAGTTAAATGATTTGCACAGTGTCATACCAGTAAATAGCATAGCTAGGATTTAATTCCTTATATATTTGAGTCCAAATCCAGTGTTCTTTCTACTAGATCATATCTTCATGAGATTACTTTATTACTGGACTGTGTAAGCTTAATGTCTTGTAGCAAATTGTGGTTATATTTTTCAGTAAGAACACTTTATTAATTTGACTTATTTTATTTCCCATTTGGGAAAAGTAATTTTATGATATAAATTATACTCATATATAATATATACATGTGTAAAAATGATCCATTTACTACACATGTTTTGTACATATTTCAGTGTATGTATTATATACATCAGGAACCTATGATTTCATTGGTACGAATGCATCTTCTAGCAATATAGATTATAATCCTGTTAAACTAGAAAGTTTTTTTTAATTCAGTAAACATTTATTAAGCTTCTACTAAGTTAAAACACTGTGCTAATGATTCAAATAGCTACAAAGGATTCAAATAAGAAAAAGTCCTTGCTTTCAAGGAGCTAACAGTATAATGGCTGAACATTATAACCAAAAGAAAGCTGGAAGGGAGGAAGAATGTGGGAAGGATACCACAGGAAACCCACATTTGAACTCTACCATAGCTGTAGAGGGAAAATAGAGAAGGAAGTAAAATATCCATACTCTGTCCTCTCTAAAGGAAAGCTTTGACTGGAGTTTTGTAGTTCATCTTTCTGGCCCTTTATTCAGAGAGGAAAGGAAGTTGAAGGAGTTGGGAAAATGTTGAGCATCCAGGGTTGAATTATTTATAATTTTTTCTGCTTTGGTCCCTTTGGCATTCTGGTAAAACCTATGGATCCAGTTTGAGAATAATGTTTTTAAAATGCATAAAATAAGATACACAGAATTACAGAGGAAGCCAGTTATATTGAAATAAAGGTGTAATGTTTTTCTCCATCCAAGTTCACTGATCTATTGAAATCTATCTAGGCTCTTGGTGTTCTGTGACTCCTAGTGTAAGAACTGCTCTAAGCCATTCTCTCAGGGTATGAGCCTCTCTAAATTTTGGTGCTTTTGTCCTAGGATGATAGGGTCACTATGTTTTACCAGATCCCTACATAAAATTTTTTTAGCTTGGTGGAACCTGCTAGATTCTATGTTCTTGTAAGAGCTTATGGTCTTGTATAATTTTTGCTAAAGTTTTAAGGGGAAGGGAATATAGCCAATTATTGCATCAGTTCAGGAGAGGCCAATACACACACACACACACACACACACACACACACACATATACACATATATATATGTATATGTATATATATGTATAATGTGTATATATATACATATATATATATATTTAGAAATTATATTGATGAATGGAAGGATATTTTATGGCATATGTCACAATTAGTAAGTTACATGAAGTAGAGGAGAATAGAAGGAAATACCATTAACTGCTATTACCAGGTGCAGAATTTTTAACTAGTGGAAGAATTGAAGTAACAGAAGAGAAAATTGGCAAGTTCTTATTTTATTTTACTTTTAAATAATACCTTTTTATTTTTGAAATACATGCAAAGATAGTTTTCAATATTCACTCTGGCAAAACCTTGTATTCCAAATTTTTCTCCCTCCTTTCTTCCCCTCTCTCTGATATAGCTAATAATCCAAAACAGGTTAAACGTGCAATTTTTTCTATACATATTTCCACATTTATCACACTGCACAAGAAAAATCAGATCAAATAAGAAACAAAAATGAGAAAGAAAACCAAAAGCAAACAAATAACAAAAAATTGAAAATACGTGAAAATGCTATATTGTGATCCATACTCAGTCTCCACAGGCCTCTCTCCAGATGCAGATGGCTCTCTTCATCACAAGATTATTGGAACTTGCCTGAATCATCTCAATGTTGAAAGGAGCCATACTGATCAGAATTGTCACATAATTTTGTAGCTGCAGTGTACAATGATCTCCTAGTACTCATTTCACTCAGCATCAATCAGTTCATGTAACTTTCTAAAGGCTTCTCTGTGAAATCATCCTACTGGTTGTTTCTTACAGAACAAAAATATTCCATTATATTCAGATGCCATAACTTACTTATTCAGCCATCTTCCAATTGATGGGCTGCCACAAACATTCTTGCACATATAGGTCCCTTTCCCTTCTTCAGTATCTCTTCAATAAGCCCAGAAGTAACACTGCTGGATCAAAGGGTATGGACAGTTTGATAACTCTTTGAGCATAGTTCCAAATTGCTCTCCAAAATGATTGGGTCCTTTCACAATTGCACCAACAATGTATCAGTGTCTCGGTTTTCCCATATCTCCTTCAACAAAATGGTCAATTTTGAATTTATAGAATTGAAAAGCTTTTGCACAAACAATGCAGCTAGAATGAAAAGGGAAGAAATTAATAGGAAAAAAATTCTTTGCAGTAAATAGCAAGAGTTATTCCTAAATACATGATTGGTCAAAGGGCTCATGAATAGTTTTCAGAAGAAATGGAAATTATCAGCAACTGTATAAAAAATTGTAAATCATCTTTTCTGTTTAGCTGCAACTTATATTTTTTAGTTTCAATTTTAATGAGAATGTCCATATTGATATGATTCAGTTAGTTATACGTGTATTTGATCATTGGACCATGGTGTCATGTTTACAATACTAGTATTTAAATTCGGTTTACAGACTAAAAGGCTTTGTGACTATTAGCACCCTCTGTACTGTCTTTTCCATTCTTCTGTTACCATTGCTGCACACTGGAGAGGAGACTTCACCAGCTTGAGGGCCATTTTATATATAACTTGTTTCATGGATTGCCATGGCCTCATCAAGTGGCAAGCCTTCCAGTGTTGAACTTCATGCAGGCTGACCCTCCTCAGACTGGCCTCATTTGTCCCGAGGATCATACCCAAAGCCTTTGCCCTGTGGTTGAACTTGTCAGAAATTGCATTCTTCTGATGTGAGCTTTTAGAAACCAGGGTCATCTCTGTGATACAATGAGTTTTTGTAGCAGGACTTTTGTGGGTGAATGTCTTTATAGAATACCTATTAATCTCTTTTTTTAAAAAATCAAGTTTTTAATAAAGAGGAGAGTCTTGGGCTGACCTATGACCTTTTGTTGTTGTTGTCCCAAATGGCCAGTAAGATGCGGCAGAAAAAGGCTACAGATGGCCATACAGCAGTATTTTCATTTTATATATCAAGGAACTGAGGTAGAGAGGTGAAACGGGGGATTGTGACTCCTCTCCCGTTTGATGATATATATTCATAATCTGACCTCAGAATTTATGAATTTGGAGGGCTTCGTGTATGCTTAACACCTTTCTGCCAGAAGTTCAAAACAGATTTATACATGTAATAGTATTTTTCTCTTGGAAACAATGTAGGTATCATAGAATGATAGATTGTTAGGAATGAACGGGACCCTGAGAATCCCCTAGTATAATGCCAAATGCCCTCAATTAACAGATGAGAACATGGAGTCATTGAAAGAAAAATGACTTACCTAGGGGGTCATACAGTTAGTTTATGATGAAGCCAGAACTAGGATATGGATCTTCTGATTCTCAGTCCTTTTTTTGGCCACTTCCCTGCACTTTTATATGATCCTCCTTGGGTTTTTTTTTTTTTTTTTTCTTAATAGAAACCTAATAAAACAATAGAATTTTATAGAACTTAATAAGCTTTTTTTTTGGTAGATTTGGTCCTTTTGATAAACATAAGCCGGCATTTCTCTCCTCTTTATCACTATCTTTTTTAGTTGCCAAAATTTCAACATAGTACTTAATTAAAATTATAATGGTATATTAAAAATGTGCAGTTTCAAGCTCCTGTGATTTCTCAACCAAATAGATGCTACTATTGTTCACTGAAAATTACTGAATAATCCAAATGCAGTTAAATCGGAGTCTGACATCTGGCTCTTACATTTTGAAATAACAGGATTTTCTTTTAAAAAAAAGAAAAAAAACCCCAATAGGTGATCAAAGAATTTTGCCTGTGTGTTATAGGAAGTATGGATTCAGAGAATGTAAAGTGTTTTTAAAAAGTTTAGCATCCATTTCATCCAATGCCCTCTTCTACAGATGGGAAACTGAGGTTCAGAGTTGAAAAGTGACTTATTTAAAATCATGTAGATGGTAAGAAGTAGAGCTGCCAGGATCCCAACCCATGTCTTGGACTCCTTTACTATAATATAATATTTTCTGTGTACTTTTATATTGAAATCATAGGACGCAATGGTGTAGTATAAATTGTTAGTACACTGGACTAAGTTATTGGGGGCATTCATATCTGGAATTCTTTTATAGGATAAATTTAAAAGTATAGCTGCCTCAAAAGTTTTATCTTTGACAGAAGGCTAATTCTTTAAAATGATAGGAACTTTTTCTAAATATACTTTACAAGACTGGAGAGTGGAAGGAAGAGAGAGGAGAGAGAGAGAGGACTATGTATTGTGGAAAGAATACTGGTCTTTTTGTCAGAGCCTTTGTTTCTTTGCTTTCCCAGTTGTTTTTGCCTCGACTATTCACTTCACATCTCTCAGCACTTCCCTTTTGGGTGAAATGGGGTAATGCATTCATTGCCCTACACAGGATGCCTGGGATAATCATACCGGATAACATTCTTTCAAAGCTATGAGGTATACAAATGTGAAAAGGGGTGTATCTGTATGCACATATGTTGCTCCACAAGTTCAATTTTAAAATTTAGGATAATTTTTGCTAATAAGAACCATTAGATTCTTGTTCTGAAAAGTCAAAAAGTAATTAAAAATATTTTTTACCCTAACTGAATTTTATCTTAGTTATCTAGTTTCTATTGTCACATAATATAGATATAGTAAGATTCTAATAATGAAGTTTGGTATCAATTTCTAGCAATTTATTGTAGAGGGCCAGAATTCTGAAAAGGTGTACTTAAATCTAGGTCAGCATGGTGCTTAAAGTTAAGCACCTACTCAATGTGAGATAATGGTTTTCTCTATGGTAATCTATGGTTGGGCATGCTCAGTGTGCTGTGGTGATGTAATCATACAGAACTATTTAAGGGAGTCTCAGACACAGATACAGAGAAGACTTCAGATGTCAGACTCCATCTTTGACCAGCCCCTTCTCCTGCCTCCTTCACTCCTTCAGTAAGACCAAAAACTTGGGCTGATCCCAAGGTCCTCCAGAGAGCTCGTCCAGATGGTATGTTTTGGCACCCCAGCATGGAGACTCTAGAAAGCAGGATATTTTAATCACCCTGGTGTGGAGGCTCTAGAAAGCACACTACAATTTATTGGTAATTATTCCAATTTGTGGGTAAAGTTAATCAGTAGGTATTTCAGAAGAATTTGATCACAGAAATCCATTGCTGCATTTTAAATTGGCAGTTGTAGGGTATTGGAATCACTGAAATTTGAAGTCCATTGCATGAACTGATGCTGAGTGAAATGAGCAGAACCAGAAGATATCTGTACACTTCAATGCTGTATGAAAATGTATTCTGATGGAAGTGGATATCTTCAACATAAAGAAGATCCAACTCACTTCCAGATGATCAATGTTGGACAGAAACAGCTACACCCAGAGAAGGAACACTGGGAAATGAATGTAAATTGTTAGCACTACTGTCTATCTACCCAGGTTACTTATACCTTCGGAATCCAATACTTAACGTGCAACAAGAAAATTGGATTTACACACATATATTGTATCTAGGTTATACTGTAACACATGTAAAATGTATGGGATTGCCTGTCATTGGGGGGAGGGAGTAGAGGGAGGGAGGGGAAAATCTGGAAAAATGAATACAAGGGATAATGTTATAAAAAAAATTACTCATGCATATATACTGTCAAAAAAATTCATAATTATAAAATTAATTTAAACATGATACAATTAAAAAAAAGAAATTTGAAGTCCAGTTAATTTGTTTTAGCTTTAATTAGAGATTTTTATAATTTTTTTTTTAAGGAGGAAAAACAAAAATTTAAGTGTTATTTAGAGATGAGAAGATTGTTGGATACCATGACGAGAGTAGGGATTAAGAAAGAATCCAAAATGTGATTTCTTGAGATGTTTTATTTTTGCTAAATATTTTTCTGTTCTATAAATACTGGTAGAAGGATAGAGTATTTCAGATTGTTGATGTTTCTACTAAAATGAAAAGCAAATGTGATTGACATGGGATTTAACAGTAATTCCTGCCTGTCATCAAAGAGAGACAATATTAGAGTACTAGGAAAATATAGCCAATATTTTTTAAAATGATAAACTAGAATATCATTCAGCAAACATTAATATTTCATATACTAAGAAAACTAGAAAGAAAATCTATATAAATCCATGACTGTACTACACAATTATGATTTTTAAAATATTTTGAATTTAACATGGTAAATCAACATCGTATTGTTTGTCATGCCTACTTTTGAACTTCCTTGCGCTCTCTTTTGTGTTTTTATATTCTTTATTGTTCTCTCCTCTTCTCCCTTCCCTTCCTTTTCTTCTCTTTTTTTCCTGCTTCTCTTCCTCTCCTTGTCTCCTTTTATTTTGTTTTTAATATTTCATATTATATGTATAGTTTTAAAGCTGGAAAACTATATTTGTTTTATTTATTTTTTTCTTTCTTTTTTATTTTTTAAATTTTTTTAAAATTTATTTTTTATTAATTTTATAATAAGTTTTTTTTGACAGTACATATGCATAGGTAATTTTTTACAACATTATCCCTTGTACTCCCTTCTGTTCCAAATTTTCCCCTCCTTCCCTCCACCCCCTCCCCTAGATGGCAGGCATTCCCATACATATTAAATATATTATATAGTATATCCTAGGTACAATATATATGTGTAGAACCGAATTTTGTTGTTGTTGTTGCAAAGGAAGAATTGGATTCGGAAAGTAAAAATAATCTGGGGAGAAAAACAAAAAATGCAAACAGTTACACTCATTTCCCAGTGTTCCTTTTCTGGGTGCAGCTGATTCTGTCCATCATTGATCAATTGGAATTGAATTGGATCTTCTCTATGTTGAAGATATCCACTTCCATCAGAATACATTCTCATACAGTATCATTGTTGAAGTGTATAATGATTTCCTAGTTCTGCTCATTTCACTCAGCATCAGTTGATGTAAGTCTCTCCAAGCCTCTCTGTATTCCTCCTGTTGGTCATTTCTTACAGAACAATAATGTTCCATAGCCTTCATATACCATAATTTACCCAACCATTCTCCAATTGATGGGAATCCATTCATCTTCCAGTTTCTAGCCACTACACAAAGGGCTGCCACAAACATTTTGGCACATGCAGGTCCCTTTCCCTTCTTTAATATTTCCTTGGGATACAATCTCAGTGGTAGCATTGCTGGGTCAAAGGGTATGCACAGTTTGATAACTTTTTCGGCATAATTCCAGATTGCTCTCCAGAATGGTTGGATTCTTTCACAACTCCAACAACAATGCATCAGTGTCCCAGTTTGCCCACAGCCCCTCCAACATTCATCATTATCTTTTCCTGTCATCCTAGCCAATCTGGCAGGTGTGTAATGATATCTCAAGAGTTGTCTTAATTTGCATTTCTCTGATCAATAGTGATTTGGAACACTCTTTCATATGAGTGGAAATAGTTTCAATTTCATCATCTGAAAATTGTTCATATGCTTTGACCATTTATCAATTGGAGAATGGCTTGATTTCTTATAAATTAGAGTCAATTCTCTGTACATTTTGGAGATGAGGCCTTTATCAAAACCTTTAACTGTAAAAATGTTTTCCCAATTTGTTACTTCCCTTCTAATCTTGTTTGCATTAGTTTTGTTTGTACAAAAGCTTTTTAATTTGATGTAATCAAAATGTTCTATTTTGTGATCAATAATGTTCTCTAGTTCTCCTTTGGTCACATATTCCTTCCTCCTCCACAAGTCTGAGAGGTAAACCATCCTATGTTCCTCTAATTTATTTATGATTTCGTTCTTTATGCCTAAATCATGGACCCATTTTGATCTTGTCTTAGTATGTGGTGTTAAATGTGGGTCCATGCCTAGTTTCTGCCATACTAATTTCCAGTTTTCCCAGCAGTTTTTGTCAAATAATGAATTCTTATCCCAAAAGTTGGGATCTATGGGTTTGTCAAACACCAGATTGCTATTTTTATTCACTACCTTGTCCTGTGAACCTAACCTATGCCACTGATCAACTAGTCTATTTCTTAGCCAATATCAGATGGTTTTGGTGACTGCTGTTTTATAATATAGTTCTAGATCAGGTACAGCTAGGCCACCTTCATTTGATTTTTTTTCTCATTAATTCCCTTGAAATTCTCTACCTTTTGTTCTTCCATATGAATTTTGTTGTTATTTTTTCTAGGTCATTAAAATAGTTTCTTGGGAGTCTGATTGGTATAGCACTAAATAAATAGATTAGTTTAGGGAGTATTGTCATCTTGATTATATTCGCTAGGCTTATCCAAGAGCACTTAAGGTTTTTGAATGTTTAAAAGAATGTCCAATCAGGCTAGAGGAATCTCTTTGAGAGCTCATTATAGCTTGTCCAGTTTCTTTTTCTTTCTTTTTTTTTTTGAGGTAGGTTGTTTAAATTCTCTATTTCTCATTCAAATAATGTGAATATTTTATATTTTATAAATACTTTTTTATATTGGCTCATTTGTTTTCCTCTCTTAAAAATCACAGCTAATATGTTATTTTATTACAATTTAAAAAAAAAACAGCTCCCGTTTCTATGTATCAATTTGTTCTTTTCATTTTCAAGGTTTCTTATTTTCAAATTTTCTTTTTTTTCTGTTCAGTTGGAATTTTGTTGTTCTTCTGATTTTTCTATCTTCATATTTACTTCTTTTATCTGTTCATTCTTGTTGATGAAAGTGTTTAAACGTAAATTTTCCCATAAAGATTGTTTTACATATATTTTTATCATGTTTAACATATATATTGGATTACTTGCCATCTGGAGGAGGAGGTGGGGGAAGAGAGGGAAAGTTGGAGTACAAGGTAAGTTTTAATAAAAAAAAAAAAAAAAAAAAAAAAAAAAAAGACTTTTAATTGAATCTCCAAAGTTGACATTTTATCTTATTTTGGTGATTTTCTTTAAAATTACTTTTTTGAGGGAGGTCTAATTTGTGACTCACTACTTTCTTCAGGTTAAATTATTCTATCTTGCTGCCTCATCAAGTCCTCTTATTGCTTCTTGTTCTGGTTCTGTTCTTTTTCACTCTATATCAATTGGCATTCTCCATTCATACGGTGTAGAATTTTCTGAAACCACCCATTTAATCATTTCTTATTACATAGTAATATTCTATGACATTTAATATAGAAAAGTTTGTCCAGCCATTTCCTAATTGATGAATGTATCTTTAGGTCATAATTAATTTTTTTTTCTTTTTGCCACTCCCTCCCCATTCCCTCCAACCCCTATTTTTCAGATTTAGAACATTTATCTTGTTTGTGACTCTTTCCTCCTCAAGGTTATTTTTCCTCTTAACTCTTCCTTCCCATCCCCACTTTTTCCCTGTTGTATATATTTTTACACCAAACTGTATCTGTTTAATTGTACTTTGTTGTCTTTAACTAAGAGTGAAGATTAATTTTGTCTCCTCTTGCCTCTTCTTTCTTCTGTTCTTGTATACCGTTTTATATATCCCACTTTTGAGAAATGAGTTTCATTCCCCGTCCTCTATATTTTTTCTCTCTCTTTTTTTCCCTTCTCTTTTTCCTCTTAAAAGTCCCCAGAGAGAAGTCCATCCCTGGGTCCTCTCTTTTCCTTATTTAATGTAGTATCTGTTGAAGACATTTTTAAGGTTCTGAAGGACACTAGTTTCTTCTCTCCCTTTTAGAATGTTAGCATTACATTATTATACAACTCTTTTCAATTACTCAAATAGACTTACTTTTTAAGGGCTCTCTGTACAATTGTGTTTTATTTCAAAGTTTTTATTCAATTCATCTCTTTTTATCCAAAATGCTATAAAGTCCTCTATTCTAATAATGATACATTTTCTTCCCATAATATAAATACGCAACTTTGTAAGGCAAATTATTCTTGACTACACTGTTATCTCCTTTACATTTTAGTAATATTGTGTTCCAAGATTGTGTCTCGTTTATATTACAAATTTCTAGGTTTTGTGTGACCTTGACTGTGACTTCTTGGTACTTAAACTTCTTTTTGGATATCTTTATTTTTTCCTTGCTGTGGGAGCTCTGAATTTTGGCTATGGCATTTTTGGAGCTTTTCTTTTGGGCACTTATTGTAGGTGGTGCTGGAGGATTCTTTGTTGAATTTGTTCCGTGGTTCTTTTAAATATGCACAGTTTTCATTTATTATTTCTGGAAAAGTAATGTTGTGGGGATATTTTAAATTATTGGATTCAGGGAATGCAATAATTCCTAATTTAAGTCTCTCCTTGGCTTCTTTTCTAAGTTTGTTTAAAAAACAAAACAAAACAAAATCTTTATTGATTAAAAAATAAATCTCCTTATTGACATCTTTTATTTTTACATTGTCTAAATTTCTTCTTGTATTCCTTTCAGATGGTCTTTTCAGAGAATCACCCTTATAACAAAGAGTTTTGTATATCAAATTTCTTAGATTTTTTTTGAATTTTATAACTTTTTCAGAGAAACTTATAATTTAACTTACAGTCAGAATTTAGATGTATTTAATTCATGATTTAAATTTATTATGTGCTTAAGTGCTTATGTTATGTGCTTAAAATTACTACATTAGTTTATTAAATCTTTGGAACTTAAGCAATTCCTTTTTTTCAAATATATTAAATGGGTAGTACACTGACCCTTTTGTGTTTCTCTGCAGTTGATTTTTGCTTCATGGTTTCTGTTATGGGCTGGCTTAATAAGTGCTTTTTTTTTGAAGCCTTGACTAAGAGGAAATAAATGCTAATAATTGTTTGTATATATTTTGGTTTTTCTTTTGATTTAATGTACAGCAGTCTAGATGTTTTAGAACAATCTTTAAAAATGTGAAAAGAGTATGGCAGTTGATGATAAAAGTATCACTTAGTGGGTGTTTTTTTTTAATTGTTTTGGAGGTTGAATGCAGAAATTTTTGGAAATTCATAAGAGAATTATCATTTCTGGTGGCAGCTAGGTGGTGCAATGAATAAGAGTACTGGCTCTGAAGTGAGGAGGACCTGAGTTCAAATGCGACCTTAGACATTTAACACTTACTAACTGTAGAATCTTGGGCAAGTCATTTAGCCCCCAGTTGCCTTGCAAAAATAAAAAACAAAACAAAACATAAAATTATCATTTCTTTTTATGTGCTCATTTCCTGCCTTTCCCATCATTGCTATAAAGATAGTATATGTGAATTTTTGTGTCCAGGGTTTTTAAACTTGTAAGATCTTTTTTTTTTCCTTTTCCATATAATGCTTTTGATTTTTCAATGAGTTAAATTTCATCTATCTAGCTGAATTTTTTTCCATGCCAGCATCTCTTTTCCAAGCTATTTCTTCTTGCTTAACTCTCAGGTGTTGTTGCTAGTTTTTTCTTTTAATTTTTGCACACTGAATTCTTCATTGTTCTCTCTGTCTGGCTTCCTTTAATTCAGCCCACACCTTTTCAACTCCATATCCTGAGTCAGGTGTTTGAAAGCTGTTATTTAATGTTAATTAGAAATTCTTTTTCCAGCAAGCTTCAGTGCATAGAACATTCCTTCAAGCTGTGTGCTTCCAGGGCTTTGGCTTTTTATACTTTCTGTACATTTAAAAAAATCTGACATAATTGCCAATAAAGGTATATTATTCATATATAAAGGAAACTCTTCCCTCTTCCTTCTTTATGTATCCTTCTCTTTTACTTTACATATAGAATACAGTTCAGTCTAATAGTCCGGAGATAATTTATTGGCCAATGATTATAATTGTTCATGGTTTCTTAGGATTTGTCCACAACATATCAAACTTATCTTTTCTCTTGTTGACTAGGTTGGTTTCTGGGTGGTCATTTACTCCCTACATTGCACTGAGAGATTTGGTGGTTCCTTTCAAGATGGATTAATGATTTTGTTATTAATCTCTCTTATTTTTGTTTTTACTTTCACTTCTTGCTTTCCATATAGTCGTAGCAATGAATATGCTTATGAAATGACTATCTGAAACATTTAGTGATTTGTCTTTTTTTGTTGTTTACCTTTTTTACTGTATGTCCATTCCCTAAATCCCTGAATATTGTGTAAACTACCATACACTTACTATGACTCCAGCTTTTCATCATGGGTTTGGATCAGATGTATGTCAGAGGAAGAATTTGTGGAAAAACAATCCCATTATAGGACACTTTAGAAAATCCCTGTTTAGGATCAGTTGGGGGATGCAGGAGATTAAGCACCAGCCCTGAAGTCAGGAGGACCTGAGTTCAAATTTGGTCTCAGACACTTAATGTGTGACCCTGGGCAAGTCACTTAACCCCAATTGCCTCAACAAAAAAAAACAAAAAACAAACAAACAAAAAAATAGAAAATCCCTGCTTCTTGAAACTGAACAATATCACTCTGAAAATCTGCCATTCTTCATAGGTTAAACATTAATATTTCTACAAGGATTCTTATTTCCCTTTTTTTATTTTATTGAAATTTCTATAACTGAGTACAGTTCTTATATGATTTCCTCAATATCATTCTATTCAATAAATATTTATTAAACAACTACTATATTCAGAACACTGCATTTAATAAGTCCTGAGAGTATACAGAGAGGTGGAAGACATTATCACCAACTATACCCTATCACTAGATGCCATTTAATGTAAAACATATCACAGAGAAAGAATTGACATCAAAACTGAGATTTCTTGGTGGAGGTTTTGTGTTACTGGTTCATATTATGTGTAAAAATTTATAAATGATTTGAGTTAACCTTTTGTTGCATCTTTAAAATTTTTTGAATAAATTGGTTTATTTTAGAATAGTGATCTCGACAAGATTATATAATTTTTCAGTCATGAATAAATCAATTAACTTTGTGTTTTATTTTTTACCACATTTGTTATATTTATTGTGCCTTATTGATCTGAAACTTTGCAGAGCTATTCCATCTAATCATTTTGTATTCAATTGGAAGTATATGGCCCTGGATTCTCATTGTGGTACTAAGACTCTTAACTTTGATTTCTTTATGTCTAAAATCAAACTGATGATAATAGAAACCCTATCTATCTTATAAGAATGCCTTGAAGATAATTTTTTTATGATCTTTACATTTCTCACCTATAATGTAGGGATAATAATAATTTAAAGATTATAGTCATGAGGCTCAAATGTGATAATGTATGTCAGTGTAAAGTTTGCAAGTCTTGAAGTTCTATAGAAATGACAGTTATTAGTACTATAATAAATTGATAAAAGTAATAATCATTGAAATTTTTAAAGCCTGGTAAAGATAAGATTCTGTAGGTTGATAGTATTGCCTGTTGTTATTCTTAGTTTAGTGGTTGCTTCCAGAAATAAATATTTTTCCTTGTTTCTTCATCTATTTCTCTACTTCAGATTACTGTTTTCTAAAGTGAAGTTGGAGTCACTCTGTCGAGGCCCAGATGAAGCCCTCCTTACCTGCAAACACATGTTACAAATATGGAAATCCTGCTACAATCTCACTAATCCCAGGTAAGAGACCAAAATATCCTGTTTTGCATTGTCTTTGCATGGTGTCCCAGTGAACAGAATTCTTTCAGAATGGCATTTTAGCCATTATTGACTCCTTATTGAAAATGCTTTGCTTGACCTTTCTATACTTGTTCCTTCAAAAAAATCAGTTGCTCCCTTATAAGATGCAGGAAGCACAGCTAACAAGCAAGCTGGGAAGCAGAAAGCAGAATGCAAGCTCAGTATATATATATATATATATATTATATATATATATATATTTTTTTTTTTTTTTTTTTAAATGTTGAGACTCCTTGTGTCAGACTAACAGTGTAGGAGACAATCATGATCCCAGTCTCTTTTGAGTAAGGAAGTTTTGACTTAGTTCCCTGTTTATGACCTGAGTAAGTTTGCCTGTCCTTGAGTAACTTCGTTTTCTCGGTCCTTCTGTATTCTCCCACTTCCAAGGTTATAATATTTTAATGGTGAACTTCATGTAAACATTTGATCACTTGGCCCGCTATAGATTGGAATTTCCAAAGTTAAGACATCCACCAGCCTCCCTTTAGTAAGAACTATAGGCTTGCAGTATCACAAAGAGCAGCAAGCTTGGGATGAATCAACAAGTGTGATATAGTAGCAAAAAAAAAAAACAACTTAGAACTAACTTAAGTTATCTCAATAGAGGTAAAATATTCCGAAAAGCAATTCCACTGATCTGTGTCCTGATTAGGTTGTATCCAGAGTGTTGCACTCAATTTCTGATTGCCATATTTTAGGAAAAACATTAATAAGCTGAAACTCATTCAGCAGATGATACTCAAAAATGGTAAGAGAACTGAAAGCCAGGCCATATGAAGGTTGATTGAAGGAACTTAGACTGAATAAGAGAAGATTTAGTGGTGACATGATAGAGGTCATTAAATATTTGAAGGTTTCTCATATGTAAAGGGTTTAGAATTTGCTCTAGAAGACAGAAATAAAAGCAAGGAACAAAAAATGCAGAGACAATGGTTTCTGTTCTAGCAAAGAAAAACCTTCTTAACAAATTAGAACTTTCTTAAGTTAACATGAACTTCTTAAGGATGTGATATATTTTCCATTCCTAAAAGTCTTCAAGTACAGACTGGATGATCACTTACTAGGGAAGTAGGAGGGGGAAATTCTCAAATTAGGTATAGTGAATATTCCTTTGGAATATAACATAGCAAAACTATTGAACTTTATATTTCATTTTGAAGGCAGTGTTGTAATACTCCTTAACCTAAAAACGTACAGGCTTCTTTAGTCTTGTTTTCTTTGAGATTTATCAAGCTGAATTCAAATTTGAATTCTTCTATCCCTACCCTCCAAAAAAACAAACCAAAAAAACAAAAAAAAAAAAACAAACCCAAACTTATTTAACTCCTTTTAAAGTCCTAATTATCTGTTATGGGTGCCAGATTCATTAATAAATGTACTTCAGACATAATAATAAAAAAGGTGCTTATTGGAAAAGTTACCTCCGGGATGTTCCCTATTTTGAAGATGCTATAGGTCATTTAAAAAAAAAAAAAAAGAAGAAGCATCAGATTTATATTTATAACAAGAAGGAAAATTTTGCCCATGTGTCTGGATTATTAAAGCTACTTATTACACCATGATAAATTGCCAAAATGGCATCTTTAAATAATTTGGAGAACTCATTCAGCCTTACAGAAAAAAAAAATCCACAAAGTAGCTTATCACCACATCATCTTTATGTGAAGGAGGCTGAATCTTAAAGAAATGTATCAGGTTTCTTGATTTGGTCTTTCAGTTTTTATTAAGTGTAGGATAACTATTTCCTTTAGGAAGAAAACTACATCTTGTGCATAAGATTCCCTGTTTTAAAGAAATAGACTCCTTTGTTAAGTGTTTCTTGATTTTAAGGAATAAATCCCTTTTGTGTTTCTTGCTTTGTCAACTTAATCATAACTACGATGACTGGGATAGGCCTGACCTGGAGTTAATGGAACAGATGTGAAGCAAATATGGCTGCTTGAAGGAGACTTTCTTTTTTTTTTTCTTTTTTTTTTAATTTATTCATTTTTCCAAATTATCCCCTCCCTCCCTCCACTCCCTCCCCCCGATGACAGGTAATCCCATACATTTTACATGTGTTTACAATATAACCTAGATACAATATATGTGTGTAAATACCATTTTCTTGTTGCACATTAATTATTAGCTTCCGAAGGTATAAGTAATCTGGGTAGATAGACAGTAGTGCTAACAATTTACATTCACTTCCCAGTGTTCCTTCTCTGGGTGTAGTTATTTCTGTCCATCATTGATCAACTGGAAGTGAGTTGTTTCTTGAAGGAGACTTTCTTACCAAGAATCATTTAGATAACATTGTGATTGAAGTTCCAGATGTATAATGTTAGCAGTTTAAGCCCCCAATCTACTTACTATAGAACTGGATTCACCATTTAATTTAGACTTAACTGTTTTCCTCTAGCATACATGAAAGCTATGAGAATAAATCCATTCCAAGTAGCACAGTGCAATTTTTCTAAGGATGGTCACAAACATAATATTCATTGATACTTCTCCCTTGAGATTAGATTATATTTTAAATATCAGCATGGTAACTGAAAGAAACTGTCTTCTTATCTTAGTGGAAGTTTGAGGATAAACCTAAGCTTAGTTCCTATTTTCCTCTTACTTATATCTCCTCTGAGAAGGATAAAATAAATCTACCATCTTTCTATTGCCAACTTTTTACCCAGTCCTCCACACTTCTCCCACCTCCCCACATTTCCTCCCACTTAGCAACCAAGAATATTGAATGTAAGGAGAAAAAAATAGCAAAGATTTAAAAGTTTAAAATAAACACTTGAAAAAAATATTCCACTGTGTCCACATTTCCTGTCATCTCATTGAAGTTAAGAGCAGAGATCAGTCTTCTTTCTGTATAAAGCATTTGAGTCACAAATCTGTACACAACATACACTTGAGAAATGTTTGTTTAATTGATTGCTTATCATTGTACCCCCAGTCACCTCAGAATTGGAGGAGAAGAGATTTGTAATGATTGTTAGGTTTTTTAATCTTCAGGTTTTCCCCCCTAAAATATAAATAAATGCTTCAGGAATGATATCACATCTCCCTTTTTCAGTTTGCAAATATATTTACCCTTCCTATTTCTCACTGGTAAGATTAAGCTTTCTGAAAATAAGAAAGAAATTAAGCATGAGGCTGATGTCCAGTACTAGGTCAGGCCTGTATTATTGCTATTTCCCAGATAATTGGATCTAGTTTCTTAATTGCTTTGATTATAGGGATCTGCCAGGTAGTACAACTAAGTGTCCTCAATAGTGACCTATTTGACTGGGAAGCATCAGATAAGAGACTTAAGCAGGCATGACATATATATATATATATATATATATATATATATGTATATATATATATATATATATATATATATATATATATATATACATATATATATATATATATATGAGAGAGATGGAAGAGAATTCAGTAGGCATCTAAATACTTGTTCCAAATCTCCATATTTGGTCCCTTTTATTTCTAAAAATAACAACAATGATAACAACAACAACAACAACAAAACACTGTTAAAGAATATTTTGACTAGTAATTATATGTTTTCTCTCCTCAGCATTTGCTTGCATCTGTGTCAAGGAAGTATTTTTCATAGATGTAGCTGATGTTACAGAGGACATTGTAGGCAGTAAGGCAGCAAGGCATTAGCCAGACAAACCTTGACTCAATGGTGTGCCAATTTCCATGTTCCTAATTCACAGATTAGAAGGGAATTATAGTATGAAGTGCTACTTAGTCCATAGATTTGAACAATTTGAAAAAAGTTTTTCAAATGATGTGAGCTAAATGGTGGGTGGGATTTTTTTTTTTTTTTTAGCCCATGTGGTCATTTGCCAAAGAGCTTGTCATTTTCAGGCAATTATTTTTCCTACCTTCAGGTCTGATTTTATTCAGAGTAGAAATCGACAAATGATTTTTGGTCTTTAAACTGAAAATTGAAAACCATCCTTAGTTTTTATGCCAGAGTACATATTAACTTAATACTAGCTAATCTAGGCAACATGATTCTGACCTGCTTTTTGGTCATCAGGTTTTGGGCTTTTCAGTAAGTTGGGTTTTAGTTATTTCAAGACTAAATAATATCAATCACCTGAAAGTAAACCTAATTTTTACAAAAAAAAAGTTTTTGGAAGGGTTGAGTTAAGGAAAAAGATGAGTGTGAATTCTATTGTTATTCAGTCATTTTAGTCTGTCTCTTCTTGATTCCACTTAGAAATTTTTTAGCAAACATACTAGAATGTTTTGTCATTTTCTTTTCTAGCTCATTTTACATAAGAAGAAACTGAGGCAAACAGAATGTTTTTGAAAATTGGCACTTTATTTCTGTTGCTAAAACATTCAAATTTTAACAATTACAATCAATTATTTTTCATTTCAGTGTGAAATAAGATGAGTGATCTAGAATACTGCATATTTCTTCGAAACTTCCCTTCCCTCCCTCCAAATTAGAACTACATTAATATAGTACAGTGGACAAGTTTTTCTTTTCTTTTTCCTATCTTGTGTTGTAGGAGATGCCCTCAGAAGTAGATGTAGAAAGAGAATAGACCTCAGCATTTTCAAATTTAATGGACCTAACAGAATGATTCTACTATACAATATTCCCAGATGAGAAAATAAGAAATCAAACAATTTATTGAGCCTAGCTTCCTTAAGGGGAGAAGGTAAAAAGAATCCAGAGACATGGTGTCTCAGTTAACCAGGATTGTAAGTTGCCATGGTTGCTAGAGATTACCTCCCTTCCTCACCTGATGGGTCATATGAAAGTCAAATTTTGAGTATTTATGAATCTGTATCATGCAAATGGAGAACTACAGATTGCATAAGACACCCAATATAATTCTTAATCAGTCACAAAAGCCTGATTATTTTTAGAGAGAGAATTTTCAGTGTGGAAACAAAAGCATCTCTGTTTTCAATAGATAATTGTTGCTTTTACACTTTTTTGAAAAGAAAATATGGAAGCTAAAGCAAAGAATGTAATGAATCCTGTTTCTCACTTCAGTAGGTTGACAGGCAGGGAGAATGCGGATCCAATATCATTATCAGTAATTGAAGTTTCACAATTTAAGATGGCAGCTAATAGGTCAGAATTCTATAATCCATGTAAAGCTGACCAGGTATATGCCACTCTTACTCTTCAACTTCTTAAAAGTGAACTACAGGGTTGATTGCTTTTTTGGGAAATCTAACTCTGTTAGTATCTGTAATATAAATTAGTAATATAATATAAATTTGGCTTACTTTACAAGCATTTCCTTACATTGTGCATATAACAATCTACTTGTCTCTCATGGTTGTTCTGAAGCTCAAAGGAGATAATATATTTACAGTATTTTATAAACCTGAAGGAGCTATTTGAATACTAGCTATTGCTATTGCTGCTCACTGAATATGACATATTAGCGTTCCTATTTGATAGATGAAGACATTGAGGCAAAGAAGAGAGGTAAAATGACTTGTTCAAGGCTATACAACTAGTTTTTGCCTGGTTGAGAATAAAAAGTTCTTTCTTTTGTATTCCTATCTCAAGTCCTTTTCAGAAGGCCACAAAAATATGAATTCTTCATAGTTTCCTAATTCTGAAATTCTTCATGTTAGCTCTAAGGGATTATGACAAGATTAATGCTCAAAAGAAAGCATTTTAAATAGATCTGTTCAATTAAAATAAGATCTTTTTTTTAAATATAAACACATCATGTACTTCCTATTTTTAGATAACTGTGCTATATTTTCAGATCTAGTCTTCCACACATATACATATTAATTTTTATTATTATTTTTTTTTTTGCTGAGGCAGTTGGGGTTAACTGACTTCCCCTGGGTCATGCAACCAGAAAGTTTTAAATATCTGAGGCCAGATTTGAACTCAGGTCTGTTCTATTCATTACACCAACTAGCTGTCCCTCCAGAATATTTTAAAGTGAAAGGGGAGGTTGTGCCCTGAGGTTTTATTATTTATAGTTATAAAGAAATAGCTATGAATAGAATAGAGTTGAAAAAATATTATATAGTCCAAATGTAGGATATTCATTAACAATGGTCACACCCCTAAAAATATGGTCTTGTTGCAAAGGGGAAAATAAATACACATTGAAACATAATATTGATTGATTATAATCCTTAATCAGCTATATTTGAACCAGAGTTAGGGTAAAAGTGTATGTAATATATAAAATTAAAATGGTGATCATTAATGTAATAATAATTTATAATTATTTTAATCATAGGCTTATTCTGAGATGCTTATTTTGTAATTAAGTTTTGTAATTAGGAGACAGGTTACCAAAAAAAGGAACATACTGTGTGAAGTGATATTTGTAGCCAATAAGTCATCTATGCCCAAGAATATTACTTCCTGTTTCCCATGGAGATAATGAACCACTTTATTACAAAGAGAAATAGCAGCTTACAAGCAATATTAAATATTGTGTCCAAATCTGACAGTTGCACAAAGGAAAATGTTTCCTTTTCTTTGTAAAATTTTATAACTTTGTAATAAAAATTTTAATCCCAAGTTTGATTCAAAAAGATTATTCAACCTTCAGTTGATTTGGAGGTTCTTTGGTAGATTATCAGAATATACAAAGAAAAACTGAAATAGATTGGGGTTTTTTTTTGTTTGATTTTTGTTTTTGCTATGTGTAAGAGATTATATAATAAACATAGAAATTGAAGAAAAAATAGTAGTAGTTGTAATAATAGTAGTTTTTGTTGTAATAATAGTAAAAAAAAACTTGAAATTATGTAATGATTTAAATTTGTCAAGGTGCTTTTCTCCCATTTACCTTGTGAGGTAGATAATACAACTTGGAGGATGCAATATTAGGCAAAGCATAAAGAACAGTGATGAGAATGCTGATGCACTTGTACTTCCCAGGGCAGACATTTATTGCTCTAGATCACCTTCCTTCTCTGTTGAATGAGAGTGGAGGAGATGGTCTCTGAGTTAGGTCTTGAAAGCAGGAAGTATTTTGAACAGCTGAAAGCTTCTGTAGGAAATAGGGTGAGGAGAGAGCTGCTTTTAAGTCTGAAGAATCTTGTATTCAAGTTTTCATTTTTGTCTCTTATATAAAAGCAAAAATGAAGATGATTTCATTTGCTTTTGTTTTATTGGAAATTGAAAGGAATCTCCTATTTGAGATTCTTCTATTCCCAAGTTTGGAAAGTGATGCCAGAAAAAGGACCACATAACTGATTATGTCTCAAGAATCAGTATTTGACCTTTTTTGTTTGTTTGTTTGTTTTGTTCCAAATGACTGACATTTCTAGCTGTGTTTTACAGTGATTCTGGACGTGGGAGCAGTCTCTTAGATAGAACCATTGCTGACAGACGACAGCTTAATACAATCACTTTACCAGACTTCAGTGATCCTGAGACAGGTGAGAATAAAAAGCAAAGGGGAAATATGGAGGCCAAAAGCACCTTTAGTATTCCATTCTGTATGACAGTGTAAAATGAGACCAACAAAATTTTTTTTCATGTAAATATTTTTAGTTCTTAACTTGCATTTTCTTGAGCTTCTTTTACTAGTGTTTGTATACAGTTAGGGTAGAACAGCTGGTACCTGTCCTAGCCAAGTCTTTGGGAAAATTCACATTTTCCTTTTTCCCTGAGAGCTAAAAATTAACAACAAAATATAAACAGGTCATGTTTTGTCACTTCCTGCTCTTTCCTCCAGTCCCCCACACCTCCATCCTGGCTATTGTTTTTCAGGTTTTTTTTTTCCTCTTATCACTCGCTTTTAAGACTTCACTTTTTAGTTTATAATTAATTGCTTTTGATGTAAAGAACTAAAGAAAATATAGTTCAGACACCAAAGACACCTCCATGTTGAAATCCTCAAGTTCTAGACTTTCAAATCAGCCCTTTCTAAATCATATCCTGCACATGTTCATTAAGAGCTCCTCAAGGTGTCATCCTCTGTGCAGATACACCCTGTCATTTGGGTTTTTCATATTTGCCTAAGTACTGTGTAGTATAAATACACCTGTGTGATTTCATAAACCAAAAGCAAGTAACATTGAAAAACTACTGATTCTTCAGTGACAATTTAGAGACTCAAGAGAATCACAAAATAAAATGAAATTCATTCAGATCTAGTCCTGAAATGGATTAGTACAATGGGACCACATTCTGAAGTTTATATGACAATATTCAGTTGAAAGTCTCTTGTTAGGTTTAATACCTAATTATGTTTTACCTCATATTTTATGGACTGTTCTCCTTTTTTTCCCCTTGTTTTTAAATTGCAGACTATCAGTCCTTTATAGCAAAACATTCTTACTGACAGAGTCCCTTAAAATACATCCCCACAAAGAGCAATCACTCAGGTAGAGTTCATTACTCATCAGCTCAGAAGGGTAAAGCCTCCTGGTAGCTGTTGACATGGTAATAGAAATGGTGATGCAGGGTGCTCAAGACAACTTAGACTTCATTCCACCAATGTGCATTTTAACCCAGATTGACATTTGGATTGAATTGCACAAATTACATTGACACTCCTTGGGTGCTCAGTTTTGTTAGCATTTTATATTACAACTTTCACCCCCAACTCCATCCCTGCCTCCTCCTTTTCTTCATATTAGTAGTCAGAGATGTCAGCTTCAAAGGTTCTGGTGACAGAAATCTCTGATTAAAAATAATTGTTAAAAATTAGTTTGATAGCGGCCTTTTTAAAGGGAAAAGAAAACTTAGAGACTCTGGCTTAAAGCTAAATTCCCTGTTGGCATTTGCAACCTAGGAAACAAGCTAATAAAGTGTCAGGAACTTTTCTGTTGCCTGAATTAGGCAGTGGTGGTTTGTAGCGTTTGACTTTTAAATCCAAAGAGGTTGAATTTCACAAGTGTAGTATCACACATGGTAAGAATCTTCATTTTCTAAATACACAGCAATTCCCTGTCTGGGAAACAAATCTTTACTCCTTTTTTTGAAGCAAAAGGCTCAAGACTAAAAGTATAAGTCAACTTCCTTGGTTTCCCATTGTCTTTCAGACACTTCATGGGTATTCTCTACTCCTTATTCAGTATTAGAGAGGTAACTTGCAAGTGGGTTTAGGGAATGTGTAGAGGTGAGGTGCTTATACTGGTATGACTCAGGAAAACTAATGTCTCACAATAGGAAAGGAATAGGCGTTTCATCATGATTAACTACTGCATGGAACAGCTCTGTCATAGAGAAAAAAGAAGGAATTGGGACTCGTTACAGCACCTGCAGTGATTTAGACAGATCCGAAACAGCTGTTGCTGTTTCACTTCATTTCACTCTTCTCCAACTCTCTGGGAAGCAAATCTAGATATTAAATTCTAGAGACTTTTCCTTCTGACCCAACTTAGAGGCAGCTAGCCAAGATAATTATATATTTGAAGTATTAGCTGTCCTTTGGGGTTCTAAAAACCTCTCCAAATGCTGCACATTAAAAGCAGATTTTTTTTTCCTTTAAAAATTGATTTTAAAAAAGAAATGGTGACATCTATTTTGGTACCATTCTTCCTTTTCTTTCTTATGATATTTTTTTCCGAATACCTCAGTACTTTCCCAGTTCATTTCAGAATGAAGTGTGTCCATTTGACTTTCAATGATGAATTTTCCTATGGTGAAGCAGTGTCTTTTTTGTGGCACAAACCTTTTCTCTTCTCCTCCTGAGATGCATTTTATTCATTCATCTCATTTTCAGCAGACACTCAGCTTTTAAGAATTTAGAGATTGTAATGTCTAAACTTTTCCACAGACAAAAACATTCAGAGAACATTTGATGTGATTTTTATTGGTGAGCTCCTTTTTTGAGAAACCAAATAGATGAATGAATTTCAAGTATGTATCTACAGTTTTCCAGACACTGTACAAATAAAAATAGATCTTGCTAGTTAAGAGAATCAGACTACATAAAATAGAAAAATTAGCAGAAAGTCATTTACTTTATCAAAGAATATATGCTAAGGTTCCTTTGAATAGGTGTTTGTAATTCTCAGGAAAATCAGACAGAAGTGGAAATAAAATATCTCTGAATAGTTATGTTGTGGTTTTTTTAAAGAGCATATATTTCTGGACAAAGTGTGGATACCTAATAATAATGATAGCTTCTTAATAGTGATTTAAGGATATCAGAATGCTTTACTGATATTATTTCATCTTATCCAGACAATAATCCTGGGAGGTAAAATGCTGTTATAATCTCCATTTTACAGATGAGGAAACTGAGGCAAGCAGAGGTTAAAATAACCTGTCCAGGGTTACTCAGCTCATAAGTATCTGAGTCTAGATTTAAACTCAGATCTTTCTAACTCAAGTCTAGTTTTCTCTGGGCACTGTAACACATCTAGTTACTTGTGTGGGATTTATGCTCAAATAAAAATAAATAAAAACCCAACAGTTGTCCTTCTTCTAGTATATGCATTTAAGTACTCCAGAGAAACATTTTACATATGATATTCATATAGTCAATTTATGATTATGGATATATATGGGATACATAGTTTGTGAATTACAATGTATTTTAAATTGTGGATTTCACTATCTAGCATATACTCATTATTTCCCTGCTGGGACTCAGCTTATGTTTTGCTCACTTATGCAGGTTAATTGTAAATACAAATATGAAAACAACAACAATAACAACAACAACAAACTAAGAAAGGAAGGCAAAAATAATTTAGAATACATATATTTTCTAAAGGCATATGTAAATAATCTAGAGTCTTTTTTGAAACCAAAGGTTGTCTTGACCATTTTAAAAGACAGATTTATATTCCTTAAAACAATTGTTGATGACTTTCATGGTGTGTGTGTGTATTACATATATACATATTTAAATTTAGTATCTGGGATTGTATGTGGAAGAACTCTTGGTACCTAGGGTCTAATTAAGTAAAAAATAACGGTGAATATTGCACCTGGATGTTCATTTTCTTTAGTGGAGAGTTTAAAAATAAAATACCAATAAATTATTAAATATAAACACTCTACTTTACCTTAGCCATCTTCATTATCTCTCATCATTATATTCAGATGGGTCCCAGCTCACAAAAAAGGACAAAATTTTGTGACAGCTTCGATTCTCTGAAGCTATGAGTCATTTCTGTTTTGTTGGAGTAAGTTGGTAGCTTCTTAAAAAGATTTTTTCAAACAAAAGTTTTCTGCCTTTTGCTTTCAAAACAGGATCTGGGATGTTTAGATTTTTTTTATAATGGAAAGTAGATGTTGTCAGACATCTATTCTAAGTGAAACAAATTTCAAATTGAAGAGCTTTGTCCCTTTATGGAAACATCTTGTATTGAGATCTGCAAGATCTAAATCTTATTGTTGTTATTCAATCATTAAATGAAACATGGAATTCTACGAATATACCTTCTATCCCAAATGGACCTAGTGATAAGCTCTTCTAGAAAACTCAGTTGTCCAATCTAGGTGATATTTATTTGATTCATCATTGTTATTTGGTTATACATTCTAAATGTGAAATTCGCATTAAGTTCTTCTCAGAAAAGCTAACTTGGGATTCAACAGCTTTCATTTACATAACATTTTATAAGTGAAAACAATCATATAAATGCAACCTATTTTCTACATTGAGCCTTTTGTGATATCTATACTTTTATTAATGACCACCACTATTCCAAAATCTCATCCTCTATCTCATCTCCCTATTCTTGTCCTTCTGTAAATCCTCATTAGATAGATAGACAATACATTGGAAACCAGACTTTATTTAGTTCTTTTATTATCGTGGGTGAGTGAATCTTCTATTCAGATGGTCTAGCTGTTGTTTCTGGTTCTCACTACAGTTATTTGTATTCTTCATGATCTTTATACCACTTAACCAGTTGAAGAGACATTTAAGACATTTAATTCTGATAAAATTTTGATGGTATTTTACAAAATTAAAAAGCCACAGCAAGTTTATTCAAGAATTAATTCTAAAGTTTCCTAAATTAAACTTGTTTTGTTTTTAGTGAGTTTTGCAAGGAATTTTTCTCCTGTAAATTTCCTTTCCTTTTTTTTATTCTTGTAGATCAAATAGATTTCTCTACCTCCAACCATTGTTTAAAAATCATTCATTTTCCTTGCATGCTATTCTGTTGTCTAGTACTGGAATTGAATGTATATTAAATTATCTCATTTGATTTTTCAGCATTCCTTGAGTATGTTAAATTATGTTTGCAGATATCTTCCCCCCCCCCATTTTTTGTGTATTTCTGAGGAATTAGCATTGTTTTTAATTTGTGGGGTTGAGTTTTATTTGTTTGTTTTTGCCTTTATCCTTTCTTTCTCTCTTGCTTTTGTAGTGTCAGATTCCTCTTCCTCCTCCTCTTCTCTTTCAAGAACAGAATCTCCTCTTCACCTGTTTGTATCTACTCATCTTCCTCATTCTCATCCCAAACCTGACACTTTTGTGCGGCCCAGGGCAGCTTATTCAGTCAGTGACCCAGCCCCCCACCGGAAACCCTCTCTCCGTAAAAATGTTTTTGGCATTCCTGTTCATTTGCTCGGAGTTTTATTTTCTGATAATCTTTCTGACTGATAAGCCGTGTTTAATGAACATACAGTAATACTGAGAAAGTTGAGAAAGCAGAAAACTCTGCTCATTAAAATGTCAGGCAGTTAGGAATAGAAAGAACAGCAGGGAAACAGAAGTACATATGCAAACACACAGAGTTCTAGATGGCTAGTCACTTTTTTGGAAAAGACAGGAAAAAATTGATAGTTATATCAGTAAACAGGAATCAGTGTATTGAGCACCTTTGGAAAATCTCCATATTAGATGCTTATCTATTACATCCAGTATTTAAAGTATTTTCTAAAAGCCAAGATGCAAGATGCCTTTCTTGAGTCCAATACTGGGCATCCAAGACCCTCTAGAACCTGTGAATCTTTCTAAACTGTTCTTCTGAAATTAGAGTGAGGGCAAAATATCATCATTAATGTTTTCACTTTTAATTTTAAAAACATAGTTACATTTTCAAGAGTCATTTTGCTACCTCTGAATTGTTTTTCTATTTTCAAAGAAGTAAACTTTAGGATGTTTGTTGTGAAACTATGCTGGGTTAATAGGAAAGTAATGGGAAGGGGGATGAATGTGAGATGTAATAAGTACATAACCCCTATAATGTGCTAGTAATTGTGCTAAACACTTCTTACAAATATGACCTCATTTTATCTTCACCTGGAAGATTACCTGGAAAGGTAGATGTTATTATCTTCCCCATTTTATACTTGAGGAAACTGAAACAAACAGGTTAAATTACTTGACCAGGGTCATACATCAGTGGCCAGATTTGAATTCAAATCTTCCTCATTCTAGGCCTGGCACTCTGGCCACTGTACCACCAACTTCTTCTAAAGGAATCACTGCTCTAGTTTAATCTTGCTTTTATTAATTTTGAAATAAAAGAAAAATTTGAGCTAGACGGGTACTGTTCATTAGGAAAGTTACCTGTGGTTTAAAATAAAATGCTTTGGGTGATGATTTATCATTATATATAGCCATGTAAAGATATAACATCTTCATCAGTGATGTTTGTCCAAGTTTCCTTTACCTATTACTTTACCATTCATTCACACTGAATATTACTGAACATTGTCATTGAAGGATCCATAATGCACAATTATTTCTTATTTCTATCTTTAAGATGCATACTGAATTGAAGACTCTTAGAAGTAACTGATGCTTCAGTAGTAGAGAATTATTTTCTCTAAAGCAGGGAAATCTGTTTTCCATCTTCTGAATGGTTAACTATTATATTATTCCATACACACAAAGTAAAAAAATAAAACTATTGTCTACATAGTTCAAACCAAGAAATCCATTTGCCTCGATTATCTATTTTAAGTGTTTGAATTCTGCTTTTAACTTTAAAGGTAGTTTTATGAAGTGTCAGGCTCTGATGGAGTTCCCTCAAAGGATACTTTAATAATTCATATAATTTTTTACTTTTTTGCATCTTTTAATTCACTGATTAAAAAGAAAAAAATTCAGTGTATATTTTATCATCTGTTACAATATTTACATATATATATATACATATATATATATATATATATATATCTTAAGATAAATCTCCAAATATTTTCCCAGAAAATCAATTTTTACAGAATTAGCTTAGTCCAACCCTGATCCCAAGTGAAAACTAGATTTTACTATGCCTGATATACTTTGTCCAGCCTTCATTTATCTTGAACCTCATCAAAATCATTATCTAGTATAACGATATGAAAATAAATATGATGTTGGCTACCCAAAGAAACTTTTGTTTTCACTATATCTTTGGAATTCTGAAGTTGTGATTTTCCTTTACACATGTGACAACAGGTTAACTAAATTGTTAGCATATCAAACTTCCTCTAGACTTTCTGATCACTGTAGTACACAGTACATCCAGACCAATGCTCAAATATTTATTGTTTTTGTGGAGCTGAGTCATTCCTCAGGTCAATTTTTCTAATCACTGACAAGGGGATATGTCAGCTGAAAGACTGGGCTTCTAAGACTTAGGATTTTTGTTTTAAAAGACAGAGTAGAGTAGGATGAATGGTTTTTTTTCCATTACATGTTGAAATGAAATGTCTCTCACACCTAACAGGAGACAATGAAGTTGAATCACTAAGCCTTTCTTTCAGGATAAACAGGTATCTCAGATTTAAAGTTTCATTTTTCCCCCTCATTTTGCCTTTAACGTTAATACTTGTGACTACTGGCCCACGAACGGAACTTACTTAAAAAAAAGATTTAAAAGCTGCTTTTGTTTTTGTTTTTGTTATTCCCTTTAGAATTTCTTTTCCTGGAAATCAAATATATTTTGTGAATTGTCAATATCATGTGAACATTTTAACTGGGAGGGAAATGTCCTGTAGCCTTTCTTTAGTTAAGAAATGTGTGAGAAAAATACACAGGGTATCACATATTTGAAAATCTAAATCAAAACAAGACTTAACAATTAGAAGGTTATCAGAAATTGATTTGCTTTCTTGTTTTTAATTTAACTGTTTTGTTTTTAATTTGTGGTTTGATTTGTTATTTCAAGGCAACTCTCCAGAAGCATACGTTCATGGTTTTTCTTCCCTTTTTTCAGTTAGTAAGTAGCTTACAGATCTATTAACCTTTTTAGGCCTCCTTTCCTCCTTCCCACAATCACACCTCCCTCCTTCACCACAGAATGTCTCTTTCTATTGTGGTTGATGGGTTGTGAGCAATTGGCATAGTGTGTAAAGCAAGACTGGGAGCATGTTTGGCCATCTAGTCACCCTAAGGGCTGTTTTATTACAAGATGGGAAAGCACTCATTTCTTGCTTGAGTTTAATTATTGAAGAGGCAGTATTCTTTTGTCAAGGACTACAAAGAAGCATATTAAGGAAAAAAGTAGATAGTTTGGTTTAGTGAGAAGAGCACTAGTGTAGAAGGGTGATGCTTGTGGTCAAGTTATTCACTCCACCGAATCTCAAAGTTTCTTCTAAATGAAGGTGCTGGATTTAATTATCTTTAATATCCTCCGGCTCTGAAATTTTGTTCTGATCACAGAGAAATGTATTTTAGTAATTTTCTTAAAACTGAAAGAGGAACAGAATTTGTATTCTGTTAAATCCTGGTGGTGATAAGCAACCTCTTCAGTTGTAGGTAAGTGTATTAGGGGAGATATTAGCTCTTTTAAACCATTGGTAATGTTTAGCCCTCTAATATGCCTTAATGGTCTGCAATAATTAATGCAACTCTAAAAGTACTCAAGCTATTGTTTTCTCACCTGTAAAATTATGGTGCTTCAATTTGTAATTAAACAACATGAAAAACTGTATTTAGAAAAAGATATTTCTGAAGTTGTAAATTACAAATCATTACAAAAAGTATCTTTATTATAAAAAAAAATTATGCCTGTAGGTCTTCTTTCATCATTCATTCAGCAAACTATGTAGAAAGTACTAGGCTTCCTTAAATATAGCTTTCCTGGTATTTCTAAAGTATTTGCTCTCTAAAATTCAATTTAACTTGCAAGTTTTCAGAAATATATAATATGAAGCAAAGCCTATTTGATTTTTAAGGGTACTTCATAATCTTCTAATAATTACTTTTCTTTTATTCCTGAAGAAAACATTGAGTAGAGGTATGGTGAGAATAAACTTCTTGAGTCGATTTTCCATACCATTGATTCCAGTGAAAACCACTTCCTTCCTCGTGAAACTTGTCAGTGCCAATGAGATAATCATTCTTTAAGAATGAACAGCCCAAGAAGGGAAAGAGAAAAACAGATCAATAGTAGAATAAATTAGAGCCCAAGATAAAATTAAGAAGCCAAAAAGTAAGATGACAATTTTCCTTTTTCCATTATAATTAATATTTTCCTATTGACTTGGCTTTTTATAAATGCCACATTTTGTGTTGTAATTAAAAACATGACTAATAAACTTGTTATATTTGCTTGTATGATCCTGCTAAGTGCAATATAGTCTTTTTTAAAAAATTCAAATATGTAAAATTGTTCCAGGATCTGAAAATTAACAATTACAATTCTGGCATGGTGACTTTTTTATTCTACCCATATACTACATTTTGAATAGTTAAGTATCTTTGTATCCCTTTCCCCGTGCTTAGCAAAGGGCCTTTCACTTAGGCACTCAAGAAATATTTGTTGAATGAATGAATGAATATCAAAGTTACACAGTGTCTTTCAAATAAAATATTTTTCCCCATCAAAATCTTAAATAATTTTAATTGGAAAATGAATACTTTCCCCTTAGCATTTTAGGTTTATAAAGTGCTTTTCTTATAACCTATATAAGATATAGGACAGACAAGTGTTATTATCAGCACATCCACAGTTCAAGAAATTCTAATGCTGAGAATGGTTAGGAGGCTCGCTCCACTTATGACAGTAGCAAGAGATGAATTCAAATTAAGATCTTCTGATACTGGGACTAGTTTTCTCTCTCCTGGTTAGGTTACTTTTCCATCCATATAAGCAAGTTGCATATGTTCATCAGAAAAATTATGAATCTATAATAGACAGCACCCAAATTAAGTTAACATTTGGGTTAGAAACCTTTAATCAGGAATTTGTCTCTCTTTGTTATTTATTTTTTAAAAGCCAGAAAGAGAAGAAAAAAACAAACAAAAAACCTGTTTTCTTGTTCTTGAAGAGAATAGTAATGTGACCAGGGGAAAGAAGCTGTCCTAGCACAAAGACAAAGCCATATAAATATTTAGTATGAAGTATTTACACGTAAATGGAAACATCTGCCCATTGTAGTCCTTCTGTAGACAGAAGATACTGTCTCTTTTAGTGCTTAAAGCCCGTATTGGTAGCTCATTCATACATAACTAATTTTCCTGCATGTTTTCTGAATGACTTTGTTAAATGCTTTGCTGTTTGATATTGCCACATCAGAAATTTGAAGCATGGTACCTTTTGCCTTGCATGGTTTTAGTTACATACAGATCTCTTCCTTCTCTCAATGGGATGATTTCTTGAAACTGAACTTCAAAAAAAATTTTCATTTCAGGAGGAGAGAGAGCCTTCTGAAGGTTTAAATTGGATTGTGCATTTGATATGCTATAGTTATTTGGAAATCATGATCTCCTAAGATTTGGGTTCATGGGTTTGATCTCAATTGTTGACATAGTGGTGATCAGCTATGTGGAGAAGAAGCATAATAGCCACTGACCAAATAACTTTCTAAAAGACATCACCAAAGAAAACATCATGATTGGGTTCATTGTCATGGCATTTGTCACCTGATTTCTTTTCTTGAGCTATTGGCATTTCTCATAAATGCCCATAAATATACTAAAAGGCAAGTTCTATCGTTGAACCCTATTGTTTCTCTGTGGTTTTGCTCAAATTATGAGATTTGGGACTCTTTCTGAATTAGACACCTAAGACATGTAGGCTGCCAAGGCAGCCTTGTAGTGATTAAATGACCTTGCAGTGATTAAATATCACCCCCAACACTACAATGCTTCCTCCTCATAAACCTTGTCTGGGTCCTACAATAAAGAAGACGATGTTTCTCTCCTGTCTTTTAAGTGGAAACCAGAAGAAAATCACAAGGTCATGAATAAGAAAAAGGCACAAGTGTTAACCTGGTCCTAGAGCATGGAAGAATACTAGCCTTTCATCTGCAGACTGCATCCTCCCCCCAGAAATGGCTCCCTAGTCCTCTAATTCCTTTTTTTTTTTTTTCCAAATCTGATTTTAGTTATTGGGATAGGTTACATGTGTGATAACTGAAAGTTGGTAACTGGTTTGTTAGTGTATCACAAGAATGGTATGATTTAGAATTCAAGCATTAAATATTAAAAACCAGAAATTTCTTTCCTTTTAAAAGCCAAATGGTCTAATCAGAGCTTGCTGACAGTGCTGAGTCATTCTTACTGTTATTTAATATTCAGCAACATTAAGAAATGAAGCTATCTTTTCCTTTTGAATTGTTTTATATTAGGCCATAGCTTTGCAGAAATTGAAGATTAAGGAAGCTATAGATAGGTAATTTTTAATCATTTAAGGGATAGAGGGACTGCAGTACTGTAGAGTATTTTTATATTTCCAGTGACATACCTTTTAAAGGTAGGATTCTGATCCATAGTTAAGATGGAAGAAACATTTGTGATAAATGCACAAGCACATGAGAATATATGTCCACATGCTTATTCATTTCTCATATACAGACACGTGGCAATTTCACATACTTCAGATGCTGTGAAATGAGCCAAAATCCAGATTCCCAGGTATAATAAATTAAGGATCTACTAATGGAATTTTTTTTCTTTATTCATAACACAAAGAGGCATCATCACCTTGTGGATAAAGAGCTGATCTTAAAGCCAGGAAGAACTGGGTTCAAATTCTTCCTGTGACTCTTAGTGAATGTGTGACCTGGGCAAGTTAGTAATCCTCTCCGTGTTCAAGGAAGCTCTTTTAGACTATCAGTCACTGACCCATATTTGGTAAAGGCAGTTTCCTCATTGATAGTTCCTGTGGCAATAAAATCACAAGTCTAGTTCCTATCCCTGTTAAACTCTTTAAAACATACTTGTTTTTTCTTTTTTTTAACCAAAGCTTGGACAATAGAGTCATATAAAAAAGAAGTTGCTATAATGACCGTGGATGTAGTTCTTTAACTTCCAGAATTCTTGCTTCATTATCTATAAAATGGGTCAGTTCTGTTTGCACTGCTTGCCTCACAGGATGTTGTGAATAGGGTAATTTGCAAACCTTAAAAATCTATAGAAAATTGAGTTTTATTATGTTCGCTAGTTTGACCTCATATTGAAATATTCTATGGAAAAAAGCAAAACTTTTAATTTTATAAATGTTAAAAATCAGAGAAAAATCAGTGGAGTTGCAGAATTCACTTAAAGATATCAGAAAAGTCAACATGTTAATTATACTATGTAGGTAGGTCATTTGTAAACAGACTCGATGATAAAGATTTTTGCCCAATTTTTGACGTGTAGGATGGTGATTCTTGTAATATAGTATCTGACCAATAGGCAGACCACTTGTCCTTTAAGTCTCCCAGGGTGTCAGTAGAAATTCTTCCTCTATTTTTTTCTTTACTAGTTAGTTTTTTTCCTCCATATACAATGATGGGAAGGGAGTGAGGGGAAGTCCAAAGAAAACTGCCTGATGAAAGCCCTTTTTGTTCCAGGGAGTGACACTGATAATTCAGTAGGTGGCAGTCTTCCTCCAAATCAGGATTAGTATCACTATGAGTCTAGACTGAGAAGGAACCTTGGGTATTTGGGGGAGGAGAAGAGGGCTGCAGTTCCCACAAAATAGAGAGTCTGAGCACTCTTGCTCAGTGGTATTTTCATGACCTTCCTCCTGTCTAAATTGCCAGTCTGAGAGGTTTGTGCCAAATTTCAGTATTTGTTCTCTTCTACCTGCATCAACTCTCAGTTCAGCTCATTATAGCAGCTGTTTTTTTTTTTTTTCCCTATTCAAACCTGTTGTGTAATGTTGTTTAGATGTGTATACCAATATCACTCAATCTGCAAGAGGAGTGAGGAGGAAGATAGGACCAGCTGTCAAACAGTGCCCAGGACTGATAGTTGCTATCAAGATAGGCACTTCTCAAATTAGTAAGGTAAATAATAGATGCTCTTCATCCAAGTCATTTTCCATGACTAACCTGTTGAATCTAGAGAATTTGGAAGCAACTTAATGGTGCATTTGGGCTTCCCAAAGGTCCCAGATCATAGGATCATAGAGTTCAACCCCCTCATTTTACAGGTGAAGAAACTGAGGATGCCAGAAATGTTAAGTCACTTGTACAAGATCATACTGGCAATGTTCTGAGACAAAATCAAAGGCAGGTCCTTATGACTCAGTCACCATGGCATCTAGCTGCTCACCTGTAGCACCTCCTCTAGTGGTTCTTTTCAACTTTCACTGTCAAGTTAGCTACCTGAAAGTGGCTGACTAAAGAAACCTCCCTATAGCTTTCTTAGTATAACCTTGAGGGTTTAAAAGGGGTTGGGGTTTATAGATTATAGTATTGCTCACGAGTCTCCATTGATTATAAAGTAGCCAGAATTTGTTAATTGTTTTAGAAATTTGCATTTGCTGACATATACTTACTGTATAGTAAGTACAGTTGATACAAAAGCATTCCCCAGAATTCTGGGGCACATTTTCCCACAAGTGCATACAAAATCAAATTTGGAGAGCATGTATAGCAAGTGTCTGAGACAGAACATCACTGAGGTCTGTTCTCTGTCTCCTAACCAATTGCTGATATAATGTATATACTGTCCCTTTAAGACACTCCACACATATGGAGAAATTTAGGGAGAGAACAAGTATTTTTACATCAAATAATAAGGTTGGTGTAAATCCCTGTAAGTGTGTTATGTATGTTATGTTGATTGTTTCTTTTCTAGATTTAAATTTTGGGTACTTAATTTCAACATACTTCCTATATGCTAAGTAATGTTCTGTACTCTGGGAATGCAAAA